>NC_088399.1:74215278-74244976 GCF_034236695.1 Oncorhynchus nerka
TCCGAAAAATGTATTGGTTTGAAAGCTGTATAGGTAACCATTTACCTTCAATGAATTTTAATTCATTTTAATGTAATTTATTCATTTTATTTTTTATTTTATTTTATTTTATGTATTTAAATTATAATAATAATTAGAGTAATAATCCAATTTAAAAAATACAATAAAATAATGTAATCTATAGCACGTGTGGGAGCCAATCAGGTAGGTTGATTGTGTTGTTGGAGCAATAGAGCTATAATACCAGTAACTCCTTTATAGCCATTGCATCATCACTGATCTCCTTGGGTTCCTTAAGCTTGAAAAAATGCCACCCTAATCCTTCACAGTGTGACATGTAGGGCACTTGGGCAGTGGTGATGGAGAGGTAGACATACAGTACAATAGCCATCTCATCACGTCGCAGCTCTACACTATCAACCACACCCCAGGCCCCATACTGCAAGTGAAGCTATGATTCATAAAGGCATTGGTTTTTACAGAGAACAAACACTGAAGGCCACTCACTGCTGTAAGCACTTGGTTTAGCGCTACAACCTTCCATGGGTTAACATGGAAGCGACAACAGCACTGTGATTCCTAACTTTCGTCTCAGCGTTGGTTCGAAGGCGATACTACTGTGTATTCCTAATAATACAGCTTGTTGGGACGAAAGCAGCTCTGATGCTCTACATGTGCATTGCATTCTCTTTGGGGTTTTAGGCTGGGATTCTGTATAAGCACTTTGTGACATCTGCTGGTTTAAAAAGGGCTTTATAAATAAATGTGATTGGTTTAAATGTGATTAATGTTCCTTTGACACGTTTGGGCTAAGGGCAGAGCGACTGCATCAAGCTGAGCAGGCCCTTCCTCTTCGTTATCACATTGATTTGTTCTCTATTGAATTTACAATCAGTGGATGCTGAAAAGGACACAGTGAGAAGAGTGTTTGCTCTGCACTCTCAATCTGACATCAAATTGGTTCGAATGGAGCCACATCAAGAGAACACATGTAAATGCTGGGATAAATACTTTCTTGATGGAGAGAACAAGGGAACAACATTATCGAAACGTATTCAATAATAAACTGAATCAAATTGATGAGAAATCCAAAGACCAAAGCCAAAGCATTTTTAATTTCCTTAACTTGCATTTCTCCACACTCGTTTTCTGTTTTCTGTAACAGGAACTAGACTGTTCTGTGTATGATGATGTCATATCACTGAGCAGGCCTTTAAATGGAGATACAGACATCCACTATGAATCACAGTGGCCATGTTAAATGAATATAGCTTCAAGGGAGTTGATGAGAGATGGAAGAGAGACACTGGATGTGACTCCCGTGGCTGTTGCACCGTGACAAAGGTACTGCAGACTAACATCATCATACATAACGAGGTGACTTCCTCCTTATAGACATGAACAGTAATTGGATGTTGGTGAGAGGCCTGTAAGACTCACCGTGGCTGTTGCACCGTGACGTCTCCACCAGTCTGTTGTCCTGGTCGTAACACACCATGGCCTGGTAGCGGTAGCCCTGGCCACACTCCTTGATGTCCCCCTGGATCTTCATGCCCGGCTGGCCCTCCACACGGCCACCCTCAGGCAGGATGCAGTCCGACCAGTTCCCCACGGGCTGGGCGTTGTACTTGTTACAGGGGCAGTACTGGATCTCACTGAGTGGGTACACCTGGTTGTTCTTACACTGGTCTCGCTTTTTGCTCTTTCCTGAGAAGAGAGAAGGGAGAAAGGTAGGACAGGCGATCAATCAAAACTGATATGCATTCTGGCTGTGTCTAACTCATACAACCCGAACGGCAATCACTTAGATTGGTAATAGCCAAACCGGAGAATAACCATACCGAATGGCAAGTATTGAAAGAAACGTTGTAAAAAGCCGATATCCTGGATCCAGATAAAGGATCATGTATATTTTTACTCAACATCCGCTAACTTGGACCAGGTGAAAATGGGGGGTTCGATACAAGTCACTTTTAGCAAAGTGAGTTTTTCCTGAAGAATCTCAGGGTCCTATAGGATTATCCTATATAATCCTTATGCTATACATTCAACTGACCTCCAGGCATACTGTAGAGGGCACTTAGACTGTTGACTGACCAAATAAGATTTGTGACACTCTGGCATCTGACTATGCAGTGATACTGTCTCACTCGCACTGGAACCTTAACGTCAAAGTCATGTCAAGTACTTCAGTCTCTTTAGGTAGGAAGCTGCACTTAACAGATCTATAGGACCAGAGGAAATAGGATCTAACCCTCATACTAACCTTAATCATTAGGGGGATGAATAAATAAATAAATATGTGAGCCTGTATCGGTATTTAGGGATGACTTCTTCTGAACTTGCAAACTGTGGCCAAAGGCTCTAGTCACATTGTGTCTCTACACAGACAAAAAGGACAAAGTTAGTCAGTTTACTGTACTTGTAGACCTAATACAGTCCACTGAGAGACAAAGAGAACTAACCTCAGGGGTTCCAGGATTTCCTCCATCAGCATAGCGAACTGCTTCAGAGACTGACAGTTTGGGGTTCTAATCAAATCAAGCTGTATTTATTCAGACATGGAATGCAATGCATTCTAATAAAAACGAATAAAAACAATACCAATAAAAGCTGAAATATTTACTACACAACAAACATAAGATTTAAAAAATTAAAGAATGACAAAAGTGAAACGACTAAAAAACACCCTAAGGAAAGCTTAAAAGATGCGTTTTGAGATCTATTCCACAGTCCTCCTGTCATAATAACCAACAGAGGACATGGAAATCAGATTATATCCCAGAGAATAGAAGTGCAGTGAATGTAAGTAACCTAATTATATATATATTTTTTATGAGCATGGCCATATTTTACACCATATTAGATGACTGTCATTCACATTCCATTAACCCAGTTCAATGTAACTGTGATAGGTTTAGGCTACTAAATGATACTCTAATTTTCCCTACACCCATCATGAGGTTGAAACCTAGCCTATGAATGAAGGTTTACAACGTAGGTGTACAGGTCATGATCAAGGTGACAGACAGTGACACATTCAATACCGCCTTGCGCACTCTTGCCTGAATCTAGCTGATATATGGTGTAATATTAGTCCAACAGTTGCAAATGAGAGTTTCTATTGGACAAATGAATGTATGTTTATCCATGTTTCGTTCCGTTTGCTTCTGTTTAAGTTTAATATGCAGGCTGTTGGTCTAGCCACCCGACAACCTGTCCGCTCAGCCCTATCCCCTCCTCCCTTTTCCGGACCATCTCTGGAGACCTTCTCCCATTCCTCACTTCCCTCCAACTCATTCCAGACCACTGGCTGCATCCCCTCTGACTTCAAAATGTCCCAAGTCACTCCCCTCCTCAAGATACCAACACTCGACTCATCTGCCTTCAACAACTATAGACCTGTATCCCTTTTCTTTTCTTTCCAAAACACTTGATCAACTCTCTCATCTCTCTCAGAACGATCTTGTTGAGCCTAATCAGTCAAGATGGATCACTCAACTGAGATTGTGTCACGGAGGCACTCCACACTGCCAGAGCTCTATTCACTGCCTTCTACCCTGTGAACCAAAATATAATCCTCTCCACCCTCTCAGGGATGGGTGTCAGGCTCTGCACCCTCTTTGATTGCGTCCTACTTGGGAGGCCGCTCCAAACAGGTGACATGGAGAGGATCTATTATCTGCACCACGTACTCTCACTACTGGTGTCCCACAGGGCTCGGTTCTAGACCCTCTCCTTTTCTATACACCAAGTCTCTCAGCTCCGTCATATGCTCTCATGGTCTCTCCTATCATTGCTATGCAGATGACACTCAACTACTTTTCTCCTTCTGATACCCATTTTGTGACATGCATCTCTCTGTGCCTGATAGATATCTCAGCTTGGATGTCGGCCAACCACATCAAGCTCAACCTCAACCCCGGAAGGCCTGCCCGCTGAAAGACCTCTGCATCACGATTGACAACTCCACAGTGTCACCCTCTGAGAGTACAAAGAGCCGTGACCCTGTCGTTCTCTTCAAACATCAAAGCAGTGACTCGCTCCTTCAGGTTCATGTACAACATCACGTACAACATCCGTAGAGTACGACCCTACCTCACACAGGAAGCGGCGCAAGACCTAATCCAGGCACTTGTCATCTCCCGTCAGGACTATTGCAACTCTCTGTTGGCTGGACTTCCTGCTTGTGCAATAAAACCCCTGTAACTTATCCAGAATGCTGCAGCCCACCTGGTTTTCAACCTTCCCAAGTTATCCCATCTCACTCCACTTCTCGCACACTCCACTGGCTTCCAGACGAAGCTCGCATCCACTACAAGACCATGGTGCTTGCCTACGGAGCAGCAAGAGGAACTGCCCCTCCTACCTTCAGGCTATGTTCAAACCCTACACCCCAACCCGAGCACTCCGTTCTGCCACCTCTGGTCTCTTTGCCATCCTATAGGGTGAAGGGCCCAGTCCAAGCTCTCTATCCTGGCACCCCAATGTTGGAACTAGCTTGGCCCTGAAGCTAGGACAGCAGAGTCCCTGCCCATCGTGCGAAAGCACCAGAAACCCTACCTCTTCAAAGATGATCTTAAATAATCTCCCTCCTCCAAAACCAAATAACTCTTTCCTTAACCAACACTTGCACTTGAAATATTAAGCCTTCTGGCTGTTTTTTGCAAGAATGAATGCAACGTTATAGCCTAAACCTTATGATAATATCTTATAAATAATCACTATGTGGTAGTCAGCTTGTTCAGAAAGTTTTCCAACAGAATTGGCAGAATGAATGCACCCCATATCACATACAAACACAGTTCACTTTCATAGCTACATACAAACAGAATGATCGTTTTGCTCATTGTATAATTTCTTCTCGCCTCTACATGCTCTCTGCCTCCTCTCACTTTTTCCCTTCGCATGTGAACTTCAGAGCACAATACATCAGTTGTCTGTGAGCAGGTGAAAAACCTTTCCAAGCCAAACCTTCATATCAATACCGCTAACCACTACACACAGCCTGCATCATTGTCACCATATTAGCTGAGGTCATAGTCAATATAGCTTCTAGAACTAACACGTTAGTAAACCCGATATAATCATGCAGTACAGTGTACAATTAGCAAGCAGTTTAGCAGTTACACCTGTGGGCCCCGGTGGCAATAAATTAATCAAATCAAACACTTACCTTGACTTGCAAGAGTTCCAGTGTTGGACAGCCATAGTGAGCTAGCTAACATAGCATCCCTCTATGTTTAAGCCGGGTATTTGAATAGGCTAAACTAGCTAGCAGGATTCGCTAGCTAAGTGAAAGTGAATATAGCTAGCTCTCTCTCGCTTCTCCTTCATTTTTAAAGAAATGAATTTGTTCAAAACTATTGTCTTTCTCTCTGAGTTAACTACTTACCACATTTTATGCACTGTAGTACTAGCTATCTGTAGCTTATGCTTTCAGTACTAGATTCCTTCTCTGTTACTTTGATTGGGTGGACAACATTTCAGTTCATACTGCAAGAGCTCTTATAGGTTAGAGGACATCCTCCGGGTTGTCATAAATACTGTGTAAGTCTATGGAAGGGTGAGAACCATGAGCCTCCTAGGATTTGGATTGAAGTCAATGTACCCAGAGAGGACGGAAACCAGCTGTCCTCCGGCTACACCATGGTGCTACCCTACAGAGTGCTGTTGGGGCTGTTGAGGCTATAACCTTCATTGCAAAACAGTGTTTTTAATTCAATTATTTGGTGACGTGAATAGATTTACTATATATTTGTTATGTTTCACTATTTTTATTTTCATGAAATTCACTAATGAGGATTGTTTATCCCTTCATCCTCTGAGGAGCTTCCACTGATATCCACATATAATTGAATTCCACAGTTTGCACTGAAACTGTCTGCTTTAGGAAGAAGCCCACTGTGGGCAGCCCACTCAGTACCATTGATTTAAATGTAAATGTCACTGATATGTCTACCTCAGATGAGCCTCTCGGAATAGCACTAAAAACACACAAGCAACCCAGAAGAGGACAAAAATAGCCTATAGTAACATATGTAGCATAATAAACAAGGTTTATGAAATTAACAACTTATTAACACCAGAAAACATTAATATTCTGTTCATCTCTTATTAAACACACTTAGACAATTCCTATGATGATGCAGTAGTAGCTAGAGTATACAATGTTATAGAATACAGTATATAGTAAAGATAGAAATGCAAATGGTGGAGGTGTTGCTATGTAGGGCCAGAGTCATATTCCTGTTAGGCTGAGAGAGGATCTCATGTCAGATGATGTAGAAGTAAAATGGCTACGGGTTCATCTGCCTCAACTAAAGCCTATTCTCGTTAGGAAGTTGATATAGACCAACAAGTGCTAAAACTCAGTATTTGGACTATGAATGCTGGATAATGTATGTGATATCTCAGAGAAGTATATTTTCTGGTTGACCTAAATATTGACTGGTTGTCATCAAGCTGACCACTCAAAAATAAGCTACCCATCGGATGTAGTGATCATAATAGACAAAAAATTCAAAACAAAGTTACGAAGACTGGACCTAAAAATTGTGTATAACCAATCATACAAGAGTTTTTGCAAGGATTCCTATTTCAAAGATATGAAAAATAGTTGTTGGTCTGATGGATGTTATGAGGAACAATCTCACGCCGCACTTGAAGCACTTATGAAACGGCTTCTTCCGGTTACTGATAGGCCTGCGCCCATCAAGAAACTAACTGTTAAAACTGCCAAATCCCCATGGGATTGATGCTTCTTCCGGTTACTGATAGGCATGCACCCATCAAGAAACTAACTGTTAAAACGGCTAAATCCCCATGGGATTGATGCTTCTTCCGGTTACTGATAGGCATGCACCCATCAAGAAACTAACTGTTAAAACGGCTAAATCCCCATGGATAGATGATGAATTTAAAGACTGTATGGTTGAGAGGGATGAGACAAAGGGAAGAGCAAATAAGTCTGAGAACATAGACTGGCAAACATACAGTAAATTGAGAAATCACATAACTAACAAAAAGAAGAAGAAACTATACTATGGAATGAAGATAAATTATATAAAGAATTATAGTAAAAAGCTTTGGAGTACTTTATATGGCATTCTAGGCCAAAAAGCTCCATCCTTCATTGAAGCAGATGGGTGTTTCATAACAAAACCAGTTGATATTGCCAACCACTCTTTTGTTGACAAGATTAGCAAAGTTAGGCATGACATGCAAAAAAACAAATGCTGAGCCTTCATGTTCATGCATAATGGACCAAGTAATGAAAGACAAGCACTGTAGTTTTTGAGTTCTGCAAAGTGTGTGTGGAAGAGGTGAGATATTAATAATGAAGAACAAACCACCTGGTACCGACAACCTGGATTGTAAATTGCTAAATTTGGTAGCGGAATACATTGCCACTCCTGTTTGCCACATCTTCAATTTAAGCCTAGAAGACTGTGTGCCCTCAGACATGAAGGGAGGGAAAGGTCATTCCACTACCCAAGAATAGCAGAGCACCCTTTAATTGTTCAAACAGTTGACCAATCAGCCTGTTACAAGTGCTCAGCAAACTTTAGGAAAAAATGGTGCTTGATCAAATGCAAAGATATTAAAATGTACACATTCAGAATGCTTACAGAGAAGGACACTTTTGATGTCATTGATCATAACCTATTGCTGAAAAAAATGTAGGTGTTATGAATTTACATCTGTCTTATTATGGATTGAGAGTTACCTGTCTAATAGAACAGACGTTTTTCGTTTATGGAAGTCTCTCCAATACAAATTCAGTTGAGTTTGGTGTACCGCAGGGCGGCCGGCTAGGGCAGTTTTTATGAGTTTTTACTCATGAGCTTCCAATGATCTTGCATAAATCCTGTGTGTCTATGTACATTGACAACTCAACAATAGACTCAACAAAATAACTAACTGACACCCATAACATAGATCTCCAGTTATTTTTAGAATGGGTAACTAGCAATAGGCTGGTGCTAAATATTTCAAAAACTAAAAGCATTGTTTTTGGGACAAATCAATCGCTCAACATTAAATGTCATTTAGATCTATTATTGAATAATGTGGCGATTGAGCAAGCTGAGGAGACAAAACTGATGGGTGTAACCAAAGCTGTCATGGTCAAAACATATAGACTCAATGGTTGCTAAAATGGGATGAGGTCTGTCCATGATAGGGCGTTGCTCTGCCTTCTTGACATCTCAGTTGACCAGACCGGACCAACAGGCCCTAGTTTTGTTACACCTGGACTACTGCCCAACTGTGTGGTCAGGTGCGGCAAAGAGGGACATACGTAAATTGCAGTTGGTCCAGAACAAAGCAGCACATACTGTATTGTATCTGTATTACACGGAGGGAGATGTCAATCTCTCCTGGCTCAACACTGAGGAGAGATTGACTGCATCACTATTTTTCTTTGTGCGAGGTATTGATGTGTTGAAGGTACCGAACTGCCAGTTCAAGCAGTTGGCACACAGTTCGGACACTCATTGGTACCACAAAATATTATGATATATTATGTATTTGACCTATGTGTGTATGTACTGACATGTAAGCAATGTGTGACCATTTACATTTACTGTATGTACTTGACCTGTTCTTGTTTATTAATGTTCTGTGTCATGTCACGTTTCATGTTTTGTGTGGACCCCAGGAAGAGTAGTTGCTGCTTTCGCAGCGGCTAATGGGGATCCAGTAAAATACCAAATACAAAGTTAGTTATTTTACTGTACTTGTACAGCCTACTCCAGTCCACTCACCCACTAGCATCCTCTTGCGGGTCTTGACGCCCACACAGTCCTGTGTACAGGAAGAGAACTTGGACCAGGCGGTTAGCTGGCAGTCGTCCTGGCATGGGAGCTGGCAGGGCTGGGTTAGAGAGGGCATGGAGCTGGCAAACTTCAGACATGCTCCCATGTCCGCTTGACCCCCGTCCTGCTTCCAGCATGAGACAGCTTTAGAAAGAAAGAAACAAAGAAAGAAAAAGGAATGAAGTGGTGGTTGCTATGGTGTGAGGAAATAAGCTTTGGTACACACGTTGGACACTTTTCATTAGGGGAGACTCACAATCTCATTTGGTTAATGCCCTTTGGCTGCATTTGGAGCTAAACACGAGAGTCCCATCACAGGCGATCAAGACCTGACTGTGTTTAAAGTGATGATTAACCTACAGTACTGTCACTGTGGGATCTGGAATGACTCATTGCTAGTTGGTATGACTCACTACATTGCATTCCAAATTGCACCCTATTCCCTGTCGTGATCTAGTCGAAAGTAGTGCACTACATAGGGAATAGACTTAGATTTCATACGCACTCTCTGTCTCCTGTTCGCTCAGTTAATATCACACACAGAGGCGAGAACAGCATTAAGTGATGAAACTGAACGTAGTCTAATGTCTATTGACTTTCCCACCCAAACAAACCCGACTAGATATCATTGAATGAGGAGGAGCCAGAGCTCTGTATTGAATTGTCTCTCCCCCTGTGTCAATGTCTACACAGATACCATTACAGGTAATGTGGACTAATGTGGAGTGTGAAGAAGGAGGTTGAAAGGTGCTCATCATCTGATCAGATAATAGTCTTCTACTTCAAGATGCTACTAGAGGTCTGGTGCAAGGAGTGGAAGAAGAACTCTATGCTCTCAATTCACTGACTGACACCATTTTGTAAATCGAAGACCGATAGATGCATTGTTGCCGCTCTCTGTCATGCTTCGTCGAGTTCAACACAAAGCAATCCACCAGAATTAACATTTTGTGTTTAAACCTTACTGTAACTAATTCATGCCTGGTACAGCTATAGGGAAGAGTTTTGGAGGAACGATTTGGTTATTTAACCACCAGTCCCAGCGTAACATTTAGAAGGAGATGAAAGATACATGAAGATACATGAAGCCCAAGGTGTTAATTTGAGGCCTAACTCCCTTTTTCTCACATCAACAATACTACACATTTCCACAGTCACATGCACAGTACGAAGCAAGTTAAATCAAGCGCAGATCAAATATTTACATGTACTTCACATACAATATGAATGTGACCGGTCTCTCATGACTGTCAAGTTCAAAACCATGAAAAGGAAAAACCAAAGTAGGCCGAGATGCAAAAATAATATACTTAATTGAATCCATGGTCAAAATAATATTTTTTAAAGTCTCTCAAGACCAAGGTATTTTCTTATATATCCGTCAGTTCAGACTCTTTGCCCCCAGAATCATATTGAGTAGCGCATGCAGGATTTTGTTGCTCACCTCTAGCCTGCAGTCCAGGCCCACAGGTCTCCACAGCTCCAGGACTGTCCTGACGAACGGACCAGGGAACCAACTGGCATCGCCTCCACTTGTGTGTCTTCCACCTGCAGTAGAAGAAACAGGACACAGCTGAGTCATCTTTAGAGTCATAGTCAAAGTCTTGCTCTATTTAACTTGATACCGCTTTAGTCAAAAGAGTAGAGTGGTCTTGGTGGACAATGGAGCCTTACCTGTATCCCAAACAGACAGACGGCGCCTCACAGTCTCTCTCCTGAGTCAACACCTCTGGGCAGTCCTGTCCCCCGTTGGCTGGCAGCTGGATGATGATGCGTTTCCTGTTCTGTTTCCTTTTCGTGTTGCCACCTTATAATAACCCATAGAAAAACACTTTATTCACACACTGGCCCAATCACTAGACAGAGACAATAACAGCAGTACTCAAGCTACTTCCATCGAGTCTTGAAGTGGAAAATTATCATGACGAATGCCTGTTACCTACTTGAGTAATTGCAAATCACAGGTCCTTGAAATGTCCTTGTAAAACAAGTGTTTTGTTTGCTGTTGACTTTTAGCAGCTGTGTGTCATTAACCTTGAACATGAAGAACACTAAAACGTAATGAAGGAGCACAGCTGGTTCCCAGCTCTCTAGTCTGGTGTTCTCCAGCAGATATGTACTTTCCTGACCAGTTTGGAGAGAAGGTAATGAAATAATTAAGTATGGAATATTGATTGATGTGGGCTTCACTTTTCTGCTGGTGTCCACCCAACTCAGGTTTTATTGCCATTACAAGAAGTCCATCAGAATCCTATTACAGTGGCCAAATCCATGTTGCAATGTATGATCCATAGAGGTAGCTAGCTACAGGAGATATATACTATATTCATATTGTAGGATATTCTGTTATATTGACAGCTCCAATGGTTCTCCAAGGAGACGGACAAATCCATGACCATATACTCCTAGTAAAGCCAGATGATCTGGGTGCCACATTTGAAATAATACAAGCAAGATTACTAAAAACAAGCCAAATGACTGTTCTTATAGACTGTATAAAGTATTTCTTAGCAAATGTTCCTAGTCATGTGAAGTCATGAATACAACACTCAATCCCGGGAAATGGAAATCGCAGAAATATGTATGCTAACAAGCGTTTTCTAGTTTACAAAGAGGTTGTTGCAGTGTGCGGGCAAATTGCTTTAAATTGGCCCGGCACTTTGTTTATTAGCAGCATTTGTTCTAGTTCTTTATATAGAAAAAGGTTGCCAGGCAACAATGAGTGTTCGTTGGTTGCTGTTCTAGGATGTCACAGCTCCTACAGATTTGACTTGATGATTCTCTCAGCTCGAAAACAAATATTTGAAGAGGAGAAGAGAAATCATTTTATAGTTGTGCAAGTGTTTTGTTTGTCAGATTTGTCCATTTGTCAGGGCTGTCGAAACCAGGAAGCAAACACTTAACAACAGACCCACTATTATTTAGAATTCTCTGTTCTAATGAACTTCTTCACATGCTTTGAAGCACATGCTCATTTCAAAACCATATGGCTTAGGCTCCATCTCTTGAGCATTTTTGTCATGGACAAACTGCTCTTTATCTGTTGTACTGTAATGCATACTTGACAATAATAGGATGTACCTGCTTGGCATATTGAATGCCACTCTCTCTTGACATAGTGGCATTTTTCCCAATAATGTGTACTTGAGTGTGTTGAGAGGCCTTTACATTGAAAAGTTTGAGAAGGCTAGTAGGTACCTTCTTTACATGTGGCAGGGCAGGCGCTCCAGTCGCTGTAGGGGGTGACGCTGCAGTCTCTTTTACATGGCAGGAGGCAGGGCCTGACCGTCTCAGGGCGAATACTCTCCGGACACCTGAAATCACATCATCTAGACGTGTCAAACTCATTCCACAGAGGGGAGTGTCTGTGGGTTTTTGCTCCCCCCTTGCCCCCTTATCGTTTATGTTTATGAAGGCATATTTGTCTTGTCAAAATAATCCAACTGTTTACAGTATACAGAATATCAATACTGGGTCCTTGTTGTAAGGAATATCAGGGATTCTCCAAGTATACTATGAATTACTGGCTTTAGGGCTTCAGATTAAGCCCCTTCATTGCTTTGAATATCATATCACCTCTGTAACAGTGCTACATTGTTAGCTAATTCATGTCCTGTAATGGTAATGAACTCATAAGCATATCATACCTGTTTCATTCGTGACATTATACGATTTCATTATTTGATATTATGACATATTAATATATCGTCCAAAACCTAGTGGGATCAAGTGTGTTTAGTGATAGTAGTTCAGCAGCTGTAACAATTTCACACCACAAATAAACCCTAATAATGTTCATGTGTGTGAGTCCCAGAGCAGCATGGTGTGATAGTGTGAAATGGTAGCTGGGTAAAATTAAACCCTGGATGGGAGAATCATAAACCGCAGGAATAAAACTGCCCAGGGTTCATTACCATACCCAGCGTGGAACCTAGCTCATCCCCAGTCTGCCTAGTAGCTCCAGCTCATCCTGCCAGGATAATGCTACTATTAAAGCTGAATAAATAAATAGCTAATTCATTATTATGATTCACGTCCCCTGGCAGATACCCTTAGGGTGGTAGGGAGGGAGAACCCAGATACTTTAGAACAACTGTCTGGAACCCAGGCAGAAACCCATCAGGGAACCCGTCAGCTCACAGCTATACAGCCAGATAGACAGTGGTAACAATAGGATATTGTTCCTTCCATAGACAGATACTGGGACAAAGGCTCTGTGCTTTCGTGCTTTGAATTATGCTTAGCAAAGGCTTATGGAACCCTGAATACAATTACACCACATCAGCATAAGCATAACTGTTCTACTGACATTTCATTTAATTCATTTCCTCTCTCACTTTCCACAAAAATGATAGTCATATACACTTATATTGGTATTCAGTCCTCTCGTTGAAGGAAGAACTCAAAGCTATAAATGCCATGTATTATTATTACTTTGAAGGAGGAAGTCTTACTTTGAAGGTGGAACTCTTACTTTGAAAAAATAACTCTTATTTTGAAGGAGGGACTCTTACTTTTTGGGAGGCACCTGCCCTACATTGACCCGGACACAGATGACCTTCCGCGTCTGCATCCCCACAGAGCAGGAGGAGTCCCCTCCCCTGACCCCGACCCCGGCCGCTGTGGAGTTGGCAGGGGGGACCGACATGTCCTCGATACACTGTCCCCAGGGCCCTGTCTGCCAGTGGTACACAGTACAAGGGTGGTCATTGCAGCTCCGCACCTCCTGGAGAGCAATGCTGTTGGGGCACTGAACCCCGCCTGTCAAACACACAACAACCAAATGATCAATCAATGAAATATACTGTATTTTTAAAACTCTATAGCAGTTTTTCAAAAAGACCCCAAAGAGAAAGCAGAAGCACAAACATCACATTCAAATACAGGTGATACTATTCAGTTACATGATTGTGGTTTGTCTTGACTGGTTGTTCAGCCAATAGTTTTGTCCGTTGAGCTGGCTATTGAGCTTGAGCTGACAACTCTGTCATCTTATCATAACTAGAAAGAGAGTAAGTTAAGCTGTATATCTCATAAACCAAACCTTCTCCACTTCCATTCAAACGATCCAGCTGTGTCTTTGTGCTCTTAAGGTTAACTTGTCTTTTTGGTTCCACTCATGGGGTTAAAACCAACAGTACAGCAGTTTCAGAGCTAAATAAACCAGTATAGTCCCTTGGGGGAAAGCAGTCATGGAGATGGAGACAACGGAGATGAGTTGACCCTGGGCCTGACAGTATCTTAGACACCAGGTGGACAGCATGTGACCCCTTCCCACCCCTCACCACAGATGGTTGTGATGTGTGTGTGTGTGTGTGTGTGTGTGTGTGTGTGTGTGTGTGTGTGTGTGTGTGTGTGTGTGTGTGTGTGTGTGTGTGTGTGTTATATTTGTGAGTGTATGACCCTTGACCACCTCTCACCATGATAGGATGTCATTAGAGGCTCGCTGGGATACCAGACCCCGAGTGGAAGGTCAGCCATTACAAACCGCAAGGGGCATTGACCAATCAATGAGAACCACCAATAAATTAAGGAGAAGAACAGAGATTGTCCAATCAAGGATGGCGGACCACCACGATCCACCAATCAATGCTGGAGAAGGACCAAGATCAGCCAATCAATAGTGGAGCAGGGGAAAACAGATGGAGCGTACTTTAGGATGTGCTTCTGTCTTCAAAAGCCACACAGAGAGAAGATATAGAATTTAATTCCATGTAGCCCCTTGGAAGCCTGTCCTTCAACAAGTCATTTATAAAAGATGATATTTACTTCTTTTTTTTCAAGTCTTGTATAAGGTCTTTGACCATAAAAAATATGCAGAGGTAATATTGTGTGGGAGTTATCTTTTCTTACATCCTTTACAATTGTGATGACCCTCCCACTCTGTCTGCCGTGTTCTTTCTCTTTGCCCTTGTTTTCCTTATTAGGATGTCGGCGGGGCGGAGCTGGGAGGGATGTCAGGAACATGGGACACACCTGGGCCTGGGTGTGTCCCGGGATAAATACACCTCTTCCGCATTTGTTGAGGAGACTCTCTCCATGCAGACACACCTTTAGATTTTGGTTGTGGCATTTTTGTGGCCGTTTTGTTTGTTTGCTTTGGCACATTTCAACACCCCTCATTATCACATCTATGCACGCAACCACTCACTTACACTACTGATTCCTGACTACACACCATTGTTAATTGTATTTAGGTTATTTCAGTTAATAAATATTTCTTTGTTATTCCTTATCTCCACGCATCTCCCTTTTTGTTATGGACTTTGAGCTGGTTCGTGACACAATGAAGAACCTTCTTTCCCTTCATGTTATGTTACAGAGCTCTCTAAGTCATGTACAACAAGGCAAACTCTCCCTACCACTGTTATTTACTGAACTGTAACTTGTGGGTTTGGCTACCAAAGCTAATCCTTCATCTCGTTACGAGAGTGTCCTAATTTGTAATTTTGTAATTGTTAGTTAGGCCTACTCTACGGGCTCAACCCTGTTGGAATTACCCAGTCATTTCTATTCTGCTATGTTCTCCAATTGACTGTAAACTGCTCTCTCTATTCCCTGAGAGCCTAACTTGAGATCACCACACCACTTGAATTTTGGCTCAAATTGACACCACTCCATAATTTATGCAGATCTCAAGTTATGACTCGGGTCTGAATTGGGAGGTCCTCAATCTGTAGGACTTCATGCTACGCTCAGCCCACACCTGGAGTCTGACACACACACACACACACACACACACACACACACACACACACACACACACACACACACACACACACACACACACACACACACACACACACACACACACACACACACACACACACATCTCTTGCCATTAGTCCTGGACAGTGTGTCTGTCTGCTGAGGCGTAGGAAGGCTAATAAATGATGCGAGTCATTCAGTTGATTCTGTTTCTGCAGTGATGATAGTGTGACTGTCCTCCCCATGCCAGAGCATACCCGTATCCATTTAGAGAAAACTGTGTGGGTGTTCTGAATATGCCACAGACAGACACTGTCTTGCTATGGTCCAATGGAGGACATCTACAGTGTTATGCAATGGGCTACAACATGCTTATCTACTGCAAGGCGATGGTACAGCTCAGTGTAGGTTGTATAGCAATGGGTTTTCAGGGCGTGACTGGCAGCTTGGACTGCAAGACTCTAACCCAGAGGCACTAGTTCCAATACTGACCAGACTTATACTTCTTCTCTCCTTAGGGTTTCAGTCTCCTCTCTTTAGGGTTCCAGTCACTTCTCCTTCGGGTTTCAGTCGGCTCTCCTTTGGGTTTCAGTCCCTTCTCCTCAGGGTTTCAGTCTCCTCTCCTTAGGGTTCCAGTCACTTCTCCTTCGGGTTTCAGTCGGCTCTCCTTTGGGTTTCAGTCACCTCTCCTTAGGGTTTCAGTCACCACTCCTTGGAGTTTCAGTCTCCTTTCCTTAGGGTTTCAGTCGCCTCTCCTTGGGGTTTCAGTTGTCCCTCCTTTGGGTTTCTAGTTGCTTCTCTTTGGGATTTCAGTCGCTTCTCCTCAGGGTTTCAGTCTCCTCTCCTTAGGGTTTCAGTCACTTCTCCTTAGGGTTTCAGTCGCCTCTCCTTTGGGATTCAGTCACCTCTCCTTAGGGTTTCAGTCACCACTCCTTAGGGTTTCAGTCTCCTTTCCTTAGGGTTTCAGGCTCCTCTCCTTAGAGTTTGTCTCCTTTCTTTAGGGTTTCAGTCAAACCCTTCTTAGGGTTTCAGTCGCCTCTCCTTAGGGTTTCAGTTGTCCCTCCTGAGGGTTTCAGTTGCTTCTCTTTGGAATTTCAGTTGCTTCTCCTCATGGTTTCAGTCTCCTGTCCTTAGGGTTTCAGTCTCCTCTCCTTAGGTTGTCAGGCAGCACTTTACATTAAGGAATGCTTTTTACTAGCACTGTGCTGTTGAGGGTCTGTAAACGTTTTTCATAGTACAAGCATAAAGTTATGCTGACCAGGCAGTGAGGGGAAATAGATTGGTACCCAGGTAGCCATACAGTATATCAACTACATACATCTACTTATAACATCTACAGAGCTGAATAAGTACATCTATGGGAACACGGCATTTTAAGAGCATAGGAAATTATAGTACCGAATAGTGCAAGAACCTTGAGCACCCGCGATAGACCTTAAAGGAAGATAAATGCAAAGGTATGAATGTTCTATTACCAATCCCTACATTTGTGAAAGGTGCTATAAAGAATACTAAACACTAGGGCTCTAAGCACTTCACACTCAGATGCTTTGAACCTAAACATTGAAAATGTAGCTCCAGAGAGTAGTTCAGGCATCTATCCTAAAGTTTCCACGCTTGTTATTCCTTGTGACTATGCCACATCACAGAACCTTACCCTGCATCACAGTAACCCAGGCTACAACCTGAGCAGTCGCTGAGGAGGAGGAACATACAGAATAATTTATACAATATTGACAATTTGGCTCCTGTAACATAGAACAGAAATAGAGGGCATGGTGAATGCTTGCTTCAGCAGCCTCACATGATATATCAGATACTCTCCTGCATGCTGTGCAGACCTGGGATCAAAATGATCGAGCTTATCTGGTGCAACAGAACCAATCGAAAGTGCAAACCCTGTCCATATGGTAAGCACTATTGACAGGCTCCATCAAACACTCAACATACTTGAAAGAAAACATGTACTATCTGAACCCCAGTCTGATGATGTGTGGCCTGGTCCCAAATCCGCTAGTGTGGTCGTCCCAACTCCCATAGATCAACTCCTATGATTGGCATGACAACAACCATAGGAGTTGACTCTACTACACAAACAGATCTGGAACCAGGTCTGACGCTGTAGGTTGTGTGATTGTCGTCTCACCTTCCCCAGCACTGTAGGCCAGTACTGAGCGGGCTCTCATCTGCCTTCCCTCTGTGTTCTTCCCGGAGCAGGTGTGTGAGCACAGGGACCAGGAGGCCCAGGGACTGAGGACACAGTCCTTGGGGCAAGGCACCTCACAGATGACAGGCATGGGTAGGATGGCATCACGGCACAGTTGGCGGTCTACATACTCACCTGAAGGCACATGGTGACAGGAAACACAGTATATGAGGCTTGGGGTTCAGTAACCATCTTTGTTACATATAGTACAATACAGTCAGCATCATGTGCTGATATCACACACAAAATCGCATCGCAAAATCAGATCAATAACTTTTGACTGCTCTAATTACGTTGGTAACCAGTTTATAATAGCAATAAGGCACTTTGGGAGTTTGTGGTGTATGGCCAATATACCACGGCTAAGGGCTGTTCTTATGCACAACGCAACACGCAGTGCCTGGATACAGTCCTTAGCCGTGGTACATTGGCCATATACCACAAACTCCCAAAGTGCCTTATTGCTATTATAAACTGGTTACCAACGTAATTAGAGCAGTCAAAAATATTTTTGGGTCATACCCATGGTATACGGTCTGATATACCACGGCTTTCAGCCAATCAGCATTCAGGGCCGAACCATCCGGTTTATAAGAGTACACAAAGCACATATAACATTTGTCAGCATGTTCACCAAGTCTGAAGGGAAAATAGGCACTGGGTATTACAATGCATGTTTGCACCAGCATAAAATATTGGTGGCTTTTTCACAAACAAGCAGGCAGACTAGAGAACCATTTGACATGAGGGAACAAGTCTGGGGAATTGCAACTTCTTTCAAAGCAAGAACCTATGAATAAAAGTGGATATTTATAACCATTGAAATTGGTTTTCAACCATTGAAATTCTAATTCAGGCATTAGTTTAAATTCTAATTCAGGCATTAGTTTAATCTTTTACTCATGACTTTGACAGTGTACATGGAAGAAAAATGTGCTCATATCCAAATGATTGCATCTCTAATGCATAAGCAAGCTGGAGAAAACCTTGTGTATCTCCAAACGTGTCAAGTCACATAGACATTAAGACAACAGATACTGAATCATTGTCATCTTCACGTAGGTGGAATATTCTGCCCTTGACAAATGTTCCCAGCATGCTCGCACACACACACACGCACGCACGCACGCAAACTCACATACCCACATTACTGGACCATGATGTTCTGTCCAAATGTCTTGAAAAAAGCCTCTAAAGATTCACGAATGAACAAAACACGTGACATACAAGCAATTTTTATTAACTGGCTTTTAACACAAACATACTACTTCCTCTATTAATGTCTACTTTAAGATTCCTCCCATCTACAGTGCAAATGTATCACGGTGTAGACTGCTCATACATATTGCATATGCTTAATACATAACACCATTGGAGCTGGCAGAACGATTAGTAGTGTTTAACAAGCATAGCAAGTATATTTTTGGATTCAATTAGTAGCTGTTCTTAATGTCTTGAATTTAAGTGCCACCTTTCCCCTAGTATCTCTTCACTAGTAGCCTACCTAATAATGGATGTTTGAACTGTCTGATTGGCCAGTACTTTTGACTGTCGTTGTTTCAGGCCTAAATCACTTGTTTCAGGAAACTAGTCATATGTCGCTCGTCACTACTTCATAGGGGAGCCATTTGAACATAACTTGTATTTTTTGACAGAAATGCCTTCTGGAACATGTGAACTTTCATGTGCCTTAATAACAAACTTGTATCCCATCTTTAAATACTAATACAATTGCTAAATGAATTTATGAGTCACAGAAAAAGTTACATATTACATATGTGCCCATTATACATTTCGTAGTAGTCAGCAGGATAAGTGCACTCTATTTGTGTGTCATTAGACACCAATAGACATGCACCTATCTTGAGAGTGGGCATGTCTGTTTATTTGTGTACCATTGCTATGGCATAATGTTTCTATGCCCTAATGTGAAACCAAACCAACATTTGTGTAAGGCAAAAAGATAACAGTGGCTAAATGCCAGAGGGGATGAATCATTAACATAAAGAGGAGTTACTATGTGTGTGACGTAAGGATGAACCTTCATAAAAAGTGTGTGTGAAGGCTGGAAAGGGAGTTACTTAATGAACCAGCTCGGCTTATATTACTGTAATAAAGTCTTATTGAAATCACAGGCTCCGGTATTTGAGAAATATTATTGATTAAATATTTCCATGACAAAAGTCATTTTTGTTTCAAGTTCAAATGTACTGTTAGCTAGCTAGCTAACGTTAGCTGGCTGGCTCAGTAGCTAACGTTACGTGTATGATCTTATTATTTGTATCTCAGAGCCATTTGTTTTGCTAGTTATAGCTTAATGTTAGCTAGATAACATTGAACCTGGCTGTTTAGCTACCTGCATATTCATGCAGAGTTGGACATGTTGAGTTGGAATTATGGTTAATTGTTTAGCTAACTAGCTAGCTACATGTCTTAACAAAAGACTCCACTATGCGACAACTGTTGATAGACGTAGCTGGTAAATTCGCCCTGGCTATCTACTCTGATTTCAGAGCACGGTTAGGATAGTCTAGCTAGTTACATTTTCAGATATTGCATGTTTCAAATTTTGACACAAAGTCATTTTCATTTCAAGCCAAATTGTATTGTTGGCTAGCTAGCTAACGTTAGCTGGCTGGCTCGCTAGCTGACTTTACATGTCAGTAAACGTTTGCAAAAAAACGTAAATTGTTGCAAGCAGCAGAGTTGCAGTCACCAACGGTCTGGATAGCATAAAATCAGCCTAACCAGCTCTGCTAAGGCAAGTAAAATGGTCAGCGAGCTGTTCTCTCATTCGTCTCTGGAAGTAGCTAGCAAGCTAGCCAACGTTAGCCAGTTAGCTTGGGTGCTTGACTTCTGATGTTAGGACAGAACGCTCGGATCAACCCTTAAAGAGATAGGTGGGGCTAAAACTTAAGAGGGTGTGAACGATGCTGAATGTGTGTCGACAAAGAAGAGCTTTCCAGTAGGTACCAAAACATTCGAAGGCCTTTAGCCAAGTACATTTAAACTCAGTTTTTCCAAATCCTGACATTTAATCATGGTAAAAATTCCCTGTCTTAGGTCAGTTAGGATCACCACTTTATTTTAAGAATGTGAAATGTCAGAATAATAGTAGAGAATGATTTCTTTCAGCTTTTCTTTCTTTCATCACATTCCCAGTGGGTCAGAAGTTTACAAACACTCAATTAGAATTTGGTAGCCATTAAATTGTTTAACTTGGGGCAAACGTTATGGGTAGCCTTCCACAAGCTTCCCACGATAAGTTGGGTGAATTATGTCCAATTCCTCTTGACATAGCTGGTGTAACTGAGTCAGGTTTGTAGGCCTCCTTGCTCGCACACGCTTTTTCAGTTTTGCCCACACATTTTCTATAGGATTGAGGTCAGGGCTTTGTGATGGCCACTCCAATACCTTGACTTTGTTGTCCTTGAGCCATTTTGCCACAACTTTGGAAGTATGGTTGGGGTCATTGTTCATTTTGAAGACCCATTTGCGACCAAGCTTTAACTTTAACTGATGGCTTGAGATGTTGCTTCAATATATCCACATAATTTTCCTACCTCATGATGCCATTTATTTTGTGAAGCACACCATTCCCTCCTGCAGCAAAACACCCACACAGCATGATGCTGACACCCCCTAGCCTCACGGTTGGGATGGTGTTCTTCGGCTTGCAAGCCTCCCCCTTTTTCTTCCAAACATAACGATGATCATTATGGCCAAGCAGTTCTATTTTTGTTTCATCAGACCAGATGACATTTCTCCAAAAAGTACGAACTTTTGTCCCCATGTGCAGTTGCAAACCGTAGTCTGGCTTTTTTATGGCAGCTTTGGAGCAGTGGCTTCTTCTTTGCTGAGCAGCCTTTCAGGTTATGCTGATATAGGACTCTTTTTACTGTGGATATAGATACTTTTGTACCTGTTTCCTCCAGCATCTTCACAAGGTCCTTTTCTGTTGTTCTGGGATTGATTTGTATTTTTCGCACACCAAAGTAAGTTCATCTCTAGGAGGCAGAACGCATCTCCTTCCTGAGCAGTATGACGGCTGTGTGGTCCCATGGTGTTTATACTTGCGTACTATTGTTTGTAGAGTTGAACGTGGTACCTTCAAGCATTTTGAAATTACTCCCAAGGATGAACCAGACTTGTGGAGGTCTACAATTTATTTCTGAGGTCTTTTCTTTCGATATTCCCATGATGTCAAGCAAAGAGGCAATGAGTTTGAAGGTAGGTCTTGAAATACATCCACAGGTACACCTCAAATTGACTCAAATGACGTCAATTAGCCTATCAGAAGCTTCTAAAGCCATGACATAATTTTGTGGAATTTTCTAAGCTGTTTAAAGGCACAGTCAATTTAGCGAATGTAAACTTCTGACCCACTGGAATTGTGATACAGTGAATTATAAGTGAAATAATCTGTCTGTAAACAATTGTTGGAAAAATGACTTGTGTCATGCACAAATAATGCACATTTGTGTAACAGTCTAATAATGCACATTTGTGTAACAATTTGTGGGTGTGTTGTATTGTAGGGGGTGTTTTTCTTCACCTCTACCAAGCCATCAGTAGTCAGTGTTGGGAGGTGTGTCTTTCACCTCTGCCAGACCATCAACAATCAGTGCTGAGAGGTATGTCTTTTACCTGTACTAGGCATTTAGTGGTAGTACTTCAGTCCCCCCTGTGTCTTTCAACGGCAGCTGTACTCGGCGGTGTTATCACAAAAACTGAGAGGTTCTGCCGAGTTGTTCTGCAAATATATTGTTATTTTCTGATGATCTCATTTTGTTCTTTTGTAGCTTTGGAAGCTATTTGTGTGTTTTCTATACCTGTCCCCTCCCTGTGTCTGCAACCCTTCTAATTTAGTGTACCCTGCACACACAGCCCATGTGGAATTCCTTTTCCCACTAGCACTGAGTTCTCTGATAAATACTTTGTTGAGGGAAAATGTCCTTGATACGATTGTGATGTGTTGTTGTTTCACTTAGCTACTGAATCTTAAGATGAATGCACTAATCAGGATAGGAGCGTCTGCTAAATGACGAACGTGTAAATGCATAAAGTTCAGTAGCTTGCCATATACATAAAAATTGTGATGAGACAGCTGTGCACACAGGAAGTAGTATGGTCCCCTGGATGTTTGCAAACACCAATGAAAGAGTTTCCTGCAGAGCATAACGGAACTAAGCTCAGCTAAGAAATAGAGGAAGTGGGAGAGGGAGAGAAGGAGAGAGGGAGAGACGGAGAGAGGGAGAGGGAGTGGGAGAGACTTATTTAGCTTTCTTCAGGCATCAATTCCAGAGTCATAGCCTTGTGGAATTACTTCATTTGATTTGACAGACGGTTAACAGATATTTTCAAATAATTTATGAGTAAAATGTTAAATGCTTTTTTTCAAAGATTGAGCTTAAATGTGCATATATTTTTTGCATTAAAAAAAATGTATTGACCAATTATTTTTAGCTAAGGGTTGTCTTAGAGGTGAGGTGTATTGTTGAGAAGGTCAGAATAAGGATGCCTGACCCCGGAAAAGCTCTAAATGGATTTAGGACCCTGCTAAATGGCTTAAAAGGGAAACTCACAACAATGGAGGGATTTGGGATTTAGAGACACATTAAGTCTTTTCAAGGTTTCATTGAGACATTAGATATTGTTGGGGTCCTGCACCAATCTAAATCTGTGGGACGCCACCCCTACCCTTCTACCCCTACACCCCACCCTTCTCCTCACTCTACCCTATTGCATCCCATCCCTCTATCAAGGATCTCCTCAACCCCCACCTCAACTTATCCCATCACTCTTGTGAGGGGAGGGCCAGGATGTCACCACAAACCTCACTTCAACCACCCCCCCACATCCCATCTCTATACCCCATTCTATCTCTATACCCCATTCCATTTCTATACCCCATCTCATCATCATATCCCATCACATCTCTATACCCCGTCCCATCTCTATACTGCATCCCATCTCTATACCCTATCCCATCTCTATACCCCATCCAATCTCTATACCCCATCCCATCTCTATACCCCATCCCATCTCTATACCCCATCCAATCTCTATACCCCATCCCATCTCTATACCACATCCCATCTCTATACCCCATCACATCTCTATACCGCATCCCATCTCTATACCGCATCCCATCTCTATACCACATCCCATCTCTATACCCCATCCCATCTCTATACCACATCCCATCTCTATACCCCATCCCATCTCTATACCCCATCCCATCTCTATACCCCATCCCATCTCTATACCCCGTCCCTTCTCTATACCCCATCACATCTCTATACCCCGTCCCTTCTCTATACCCCATCCCATCTCTATACCACATCCCATCTCTGTACCCCATCCCATCTCTATACCACATCCCTTCTCTATACCCCATCCCATCTCTATACCCCATCCCATCTCTATACCACATCCCATCTCTATACCGCATCCCATCTCTATACCCCATCCCATCTCTATACCCCATCCCATCTCTATACCCCATCCCTTCTCTATACCCCATCACATCTCTATACCCCGTCCCTTCTCTATACCCCATCCCATCTCTATACCACATCCCATCTCTGTACCCCATCCCATCTCTATACTCCATTCCATTTCTATACCCCATCTCATCATCATACCCCATCCCATCTCTATACCCCATCCAATCTCTATACCCCATCCCATCTCTATACCACATCCCATCTCTGTACCCCATCCGATCTCTATACTCCATTCCATTTCTATACCCCATCTCATCATCATACCCCATCCCATCTCTATACCCCATCCCTTCTCTATACCCCATCCCATCTCTATACCACATCCCATCTCTATACCACATCCCATCTCTATACCCCATCCCATCTCTATACCCCATCCCATCTCTATACCCCATCCCATCTCTATACCCCATCCCATCCCTATACCCCATTCCATTTCTATACCCCATCTCATCATCATATCCCATCACATCTCTATACCCTGTCCCATCTCTATACCCCATCCCATCTCTATACCCCATCCCATCTCTATACCCCATCCCATCTCCATACCCCATCCCATCTCTATACCACATCCCATCTCTATACCACATCCCTTCTCTATACCCCATCCAATCTCTATACCCCATCCCATCTCTACCCCCATCCCATCTCTACCCCCATCCCATCTCTATACCACATCCCATCTCTATACCCCATCCCATCTCTATACCCCATCCCATCCCCTTTCCACAACTTCCAACCCTAGCCTTATCTTCACTCTATCCTATCCCTTCCTATCACATATCTTAGTGGGTCATTTCATATCAATGAAACCCTTATTCACACTCCATTGTATTCCAGGCCATCCCATCTCCCTTTCATGGTTCCCTCCTATCTGTACCACTGATAAAAATGCCATAGTGACAGGAGGAACCAGAGGAGCAGTCAGTCTGATGACAAGTCTGGAGCCCTTTGGGGGAAACAAATCCATTTTCATCAGTAGCAGACAACAGAGGATCAATAGGGTCCAGTCACACTGTGTGTGTGTGTGTGTGTGTGTGTGTGTGTGTGTGTGTGTGTGTGTGTGTGTGTGTGTGTCTTCATGCGATAGATTGGGAAAGGAAATCATTAAAGTGTTTGTATGAGACTGATTATTCTGATGGCTTCTGACTGACTGTCTTTTTGTGACATCTTTGTGTGAAAACATTGACTGCAGTCTGGCTGCTTTCGTTAGTACTCCAAGGGAGGAAACATGTCTATTGACACTCAAGATGGTATGAACGTTAAAAGAAAACATTTCTACTCGGGAAGGCTTTAATAATGAAGAGATTCATGCCTTGCAAGAAGTCATTTGCAATGAAAATTAACCACAAATGTGTTGAATCATGGACCCTTAAAGCTAGAATCCTTAGTTAAAACAATAAGAAAGCAGACACCCCGCCCCTGTTTTGGGAAAAAGCTGAGGGATGGGCCTGGAGAAATGTAAGCACACTCAGAGACACAGTTATGGATGCAAGAACTGACTGTCCGTGATATCAAAATTATAGTTTGAACAATGTTTTGAGGATATGCAGAGTTTACTTTTCATTTACGTTGTTTATACACAATGGGGTAAATCAAGCTTATATTTTGGATTCTGATGGGGCACGACACTTGAACTAAATTCATGAGGAATTAATAAGTTGTGTTCTTCAAGAATCAATGGGTATGCATAATTATTGAATACACAGTCCAAAAATGGATGGAGCAACTAAGGATTCTAGCATTAAAATCCTAACCACCCTTCACCTCTCAGAAATTCCCCTCCTCCCCTCATCCTCCCTTTCCCTGTCCAGCATGTGTCTAGAAATCAATTCTGCAAAGCCACAGAGGAGAAACAACCAGCTACGGCTGTCGGTCCTCAGCTCTGCAAGCAACCCAACCGATCAAAGAAGCAATTCTCCTTTAAACTAGGTACACACCTCACATCATAAACCCCTCCCCCTCCTCCTCTAGCTGGGTCTGAACTGTGTCTTAATGGAAAAGCACCAGACATCGTTTGACATATCCTCTATTCAACCCTGTCTCATTCCATCCGGGCGGGGAACACACACACACGCAGGCACACACACACACACACGCAGGCAGGCACACATACACACACACACACACACACACGCAGGCAGGCACACACACGCACACAGGCAGGCACACACACACACACACACAAACACCCTAATGTGAAATACAGGCAGGGTAAATGTGAACTGACTGTGTGGAGTAGCGCCAGGTAATCTAATTGACCCGTAACTAAGTCTAATTCAACAGGGTGCTGCTGTTAGAACAAGCTCACTGCAGCCAGCAGCCATATTGTTTCTATAACTGGGGAGAAGGGATGTGGAGGTGACCTTGAATGAAGCAATCAGGGTGTAGACAGAAAGTGTACCTGGGCTGGGCTTGCTCACCACCTAGCTAAATGGGTCAATATACACAAGACACCGTGTCTGTAGGGAGGGATGAAAGCGGGGATGGAGGGAAATAGAAAGCGGTGAGAATAAGGAGGTAGGAAGGGATGAAAAGTAGGGAATAGGGAGTGGTGAGTAGAAGAGAGAGATAGGGAGGGATGAAAGGATGAGGAGGTGAAGAGAGAAAGAGGGAGTTGTGAGCAGAGACGGTGGTTGAGATAGACTAGTTTTAGTGTTTCATCTCATCAATTTTACTTTATGTAAAAAGTTATCTCCCTTTCTCACTCATAATAGTTTTTATCTTGTACCTAAATCTTTCAATATACAATATAGATATTCTCCTCCTCTGAAAAGAAGAGACCATTAGACTTGTAGTTAATATGGCTTTCACCATCGTCATCGTCACGGCAACAGCACAGTGCAGGCAGCATGAGGCTCTAGTTGATGTGAATGGGACCTTGATTATTGTTATATTATGAGAACTGGTTGAGAAGTATCAACACACACACACACACACACACACACACACACACACACACATACACACACACACACACACACACACACACACACACACACACACACACACACACACACACACACACACACACACACACACACACACACACACAGACAGAGAGACAGACATACTCCCTCCCTAGGGTGCTCATTAGCTGGCAGTGTGCTATGGTTCCCATATCTTCTGATAATTGCTATATTCATACGGTGAATCTTAGTCGAAAGAAAGAGAACAGAAAATTCCCAGGATGAAAAATACAATTACAACGCACAGTCCCTAATTGAATCATTAATAAAAAAGTGAGTTCTTCACATTTCCCTGACAACACAATGGAGTGTGAAGGCAGGCCATTGACATCTCTCATTTTTGTCTCCTATTTATTGTTGGGTTATTTAATCATCTTAAAAGAAGATTAACTATGTCAGATATATTGAATTAGAAGTAATAAAACTCATACTCCTAATATTTTTTTTTCTCAAGTCAGCTATGGTTATTTTCTCCATTATTCTGAACTTAATTAAATTAGGGTGAATTCAATTATTGAGATTAATCTGTCTCTAAAACACAAGGACCCTTCGATCTACCCTGACTAAAACTCTCACCTCCCAAACCACATTAAAAACGCATCAGTTCCACTCCTCCCAGGTGCACTGCTTCCTATTACACATGCCATAACAAATGTTTGCTCTGCGCCAGACACACTCAGAGAATAATGCAATCTGTGTGACGAGGGGATTGTGGAGTTTTGCATCTCTATGACTTTAGTGTCTTGGATTGGCACAACGATTTGAGACAATGATTTCAACGTGTACCCTATTAGACTGTTAGACTGTTCAATAGATCAAGCTGTTCTCTTCAGTCTTCAGATGGTGGACCACTGCAGTACAATAAGCCAATATCACCATGCTTGCCAAAAGCAACGAGCACTATGGGTATTGTTTCATTTACTCTCACATGCTAACTGAATTCTGACACTGTATTCAAGTTTATTTTGGAGAGAACATGAACTAGCAAGTGCTGTATATCTAGCTCTGGCCCTGTGTGTGTGTGTGTGTGTGTGTGTGTGTGTGTGTGTGTGTGTGTGTGTGTGTGTGTGTGTGTGTGTGTGTGTGTGTGTGTGTGTGTGTGTGCGCATACGTGTGTGTCCCTCCTCAGGCAGTGCCAGCACAGCTCTCCGTGTGTCTCAGCCAGCACAATTACGACCAGCAGTGGCTCATGCCTGGCCACTCGGCCCCATGGGATATCAGGCACACACACACACGAGTACACGCACATACACACAAGCCTCCATAGCTCTGTGCTATCTTAGGACTAGACAAACAATGGAGAGAGAAATAAATATCCACAGAACAAGATCGTTACAGAAACAGCAATTACCCTGTTGGGCTGCGGTCCAAGGCCAAACACACACACACACACACACACACACACACACACACACACACACACACACACACACACACACACACACACACACACACACACACACACACACACACACACACAGGGAATCAGCTGTTCAAGGCAGTAAAGTTCAAGGCAATAAAGCTAATAAAACAATATGGGTCTCTGAGCTCCGATTTACCCAAAACATATTGTAACACAACTCAACACACCATGAAAATCAACATGGTAATTAACATACAGTATAATAAAGACTTGGAATTTTCCCTCCCTCCCTCCCTCCCTCCCTCCCCTTACCATCACTGTTGACACACTGTACTTGTGGTATCTGGGTGCCTGGTCCGCACTCTCTCTCGTTGTCTGGGATACACTCCTCCAGCTTCACAAGCAACCAATCATAGCAACTGGGTTCGTCACATGGTATGGCCTCCACCAGGTGAGGGCAGCTTCCTGTTCCTCCTGTCGGGTCATTGATGACTCTCCTCTTCCTCAATTTGAACCCTGGTAGGAAAAGACAGGAATATAGGTACACTGGTGCTGCCATGGAACCATACATAGCTGTAGAATTCTACTATTCTACCATTTGCTTCTACCATCACCAAACTCCCCCTCTGTGTAGCGCTTTTCGGGGCCTCCCTCATCACCAACCTCCCCCTTTGTAGTAGCACTTTTCAGGGTCTCCCTCATCACCAACCTCCCCCTCTGTGGTAGCACTTTTCAGGGCCTTTATCACCAACCTCCCTCTTTGTGGTAGCACTATTCAGGGCCTCCCTCATCACCAACCTCCCCCTTTGTAGTAGCACTTTTCAGGGCATCCCTCATCACCAACCTCCCCCTCTGTGGTTGCACTTTTCATCCCTAATCACCAATCTCCCCCTCTGTGGTAGCACTTTTAAGGGCCTCCCTCATCAACAACCTCCCCCTCTAAGGTAGCACTTTTCAGGGCCTCCCTCATCACCAACCTCCCCCTCTAAGGTAGCACTTTTCGGGGTAGCTAAACTTGTTTTTCATGGAGTCACAACTTAATGTCTAACTTCGGTACATGAACTGCCCTCTGCTCTGATACAGTCATTTTGTGTCTTGGCTTTCATGATAACCGTAATATA
>NC_088399.1:74245476-74350476 GCF_034236695.1 Oncorhynchus nerka
GTAACATAGGTAAGATGTTTTATATTCATCATATGTTTGTAAGTTACTTCTCATCAGAATGTTATTTTTGTATAATACTGTGGCGGGGTTGCAGTTATCTGTTCTATGTCAAGACTAAGTTGCATGGGCCGCAGAGAGGGGAGAGGTCAAGGTATCATCATGTGTAAACATATCTTTTGCTCCACTGTGTCTGTGTGCCAGTCACTCCCTACTTTTCCCATCGGGGAGAGGAGGATGGGTTGTCTGGAATCATTCTATGCTCTCTGTGAGTTTATCCAGGATTGGTTGTATCTAAATGACAATTTGATATATGCCTGTTGATATGGAGGATTGGTTTATGGTTCTGGGGTTTGAGTAAGGAGACAAAGCTGAACGATTTATTATGTCTATGCTGTCTGACTATGTGTGTTCTTTGCTATTAAAGGATCTCAGTTGCAATGTGTAAGGGGGCTCTCAGAGAATTCATGGATAGACACTGAATTGATTTCTCTGAGAGTCACAGGGTTGTGATAGAGCTCATATAATTAAAGATGGACTTTGATAACTAGCTCTGACTTGTGTTATGGTTTGCTCCCATGGTTTGGTAAATAGAGGAAATTTCCACGACATTTGGCGACGAGGAGGGGATGTGAATCTTCACTCGGTGACCGTTCCTACGATCTAGGTAAATAAATTGTGCACGAGGGATCCCCTAAACTTGGGATCTCAGGGAGAACCACACTTCGGGAACGAAGCAGATGGACCAACCTTTGATCTAAGAGGAAGCGAGCCGAGTGGATACCACATCTCGAACTTCGTATTTTTTAAAGAAAAAGGTGAGCGAACCACACACAGATTTGAAGTCGAGTTTTTTAATTATGCCTGTTACGTATACTCTGAACGTGATTTCCTTTGTAAGGAAGGCACCTTGGCGGCGTAAGCAGGGCCGAGTCAGAGGAGAGTAATCTGGGTGTTTTGTGGACTCAAAAGATACTCTGCGCTGTCCGGTTGCCAGTGACCAAGAGCCCTCCTGACACTGAATTGATCACAGTGGGGATTTGGTGCGGTCTGTCGGGGTGAGAGGCCAGGGGGACTGTGTGTTCTAGGTGAAACACGGCACTTGGTGAAGCCCTATTGGAAGAAGGACCTCATTCTGTGCGTCTGTGTGATTTGTCTAAGTGACCCTCAGATGTGGTGAATTCCAATTATTTTAAATGTGCTAGCCAGGTATGCCCTGGGTTACTTTGTGTGAGTATTTTGTTTTGGGATCACTAGGTAATAGTTGTCGGACCGTTCTGTGTGGTAGGGTTGACTCTGTGTGGGCAAACCTTTTTTCTGATGTTCTGTGTCTGACCAGTTCTATGTGAACATCTGACCAATTCTGTGTGGATGATCCTGAAAGTTCTGTGTGAACATCTGACCAATCCTGTGTGGATGATCCTGAAAGTTCTGTGTGAGTACCTAAGATTTCTTACATTTTATATGGATTCTGTGAATTATTTGAAATTATGATAAATTTTATGTGTGTATAATCAATTACTAGAGATTTGATAAAGTAATGCTGAGAATGATTAGATACAATTTAAACCACCCATTCGTATAGACGTACGTAGGTTTTGAGTTGATATCTTAAATGGATCATTTGATAAAGATGAAGTTTTTAAGCACTATTAAAATAATCTACAAAATCTGGGAAATTGAGCTCTAGAAACTGATTAGAGTGTGTCCACTTTTGGTTATCTTTACCCTAACGATGTAACTATAAAACGCATATTGGATTATCTCCGTCTGGGTGAAACATTTGAAATTTAACTGCTCTTAAGGTCTGAACATGTTATAATTTTTCTTCCCAGTATGAGAGAAGTTGCGGGATTTATTTGAATAAACTGTTTTCCATAAAGTTAAAGAGAATTCGAGGGATTCTCGATGTAATTTATAATGTCGTACAAAGCCTAAGGTTTTCCATCAAACTAATTATCATTGCGTGATTAATGTGCTGTAGTAAAGTAATTGAAAGACGTTGCATAAGTAAACATAATCTATTTTTATTAAAAGGCGCAATATCTGTTTCCTAGTCATTAACTGTCGATTTTATTCTTTGATTGCTAATATATTCATTTGGAATTTGAGAATCATAGCTGGAGTATGAGAATCATAGCTGGAGTAACGTTTGTACTATGAAAATTGAGCTATTATTCTTCTGGGAATTACCGATAGACGTGTTTAGATTTTACTTAGAAATTGGGTTTATATGCGGAGAATCTTAGTTTTTCACAATAGTGGTTCAGTGGTAGAATTCTCGCCTGCAACGCGGGAGGGCCGAGTTCCGTTCCCATTCAATGCGCTAAATGAATTCAGAGTTTTTGATTGTAAATAATCTATTTGTATGTTTTGCCTGGAAAGTTATGTTCGCTAGTGTTTGTATAAGAGATAAATTGAATGTTTTCAATAGATTGTTTAGGTTAAATTGATAGACTATTTCAATTTAAAATAATAACGAAGCGAATTCTGATGCAAGACGATGTCTGTTCACTAAATGATCTGCTGGAATAATGTATTGAGAATTGGGTCGTATTTAAATTACTGTATCAATAGAGAAGACAGATACCTAAGTTAAAGAAATTCTGAATAATGGCGGGGAGAGAATGGCAATAGAAAGTGGTTACCGAAATGTTTTTCATTCTTATAGATTGTCTGACGCATGTTATAATTTTGGCGCTGCGTGTGTTATTTTTAAAGAAATAGGATACATTTCATAAGTGTGGAGAGCAAAGAGAAGAGGAAGTTATAAAGTTGGGTTTTAATTTTACGATAGAGGTAAGGAAAAAAACGTTGAAATGAGAGGGGTTATATTTTTGCCCAACTGGGGGAAAAATAAGGAAGAGAGTTAGTTGTTATGTTGGCTACTAATTGTCAGGGAAAGTTGCTGGAGGCAGGTAGATTGTTGCAGAATAATGAACATTTGCGTTATTAGTTTGAATATACAATAACCTTACTCTAATTGTTTTGACCGTTGTTCAGGTGAAAAAAAATCTGTATTTCTAGCAGCTGATTCGCTAGGTGGGCATCAGAGATTTGTTGGAGACTGAAAGTCTGAATCATAAAACATCGTAAGGATAGATTCTGATGGTTATTGATTCTTGGTTTGATTGTTTAAGTAACACCAGTTAATTTGAGCAGGAAAGTTCATGTAGTCTAACATTATAGTATGTTTCCATTATGTGGAACAATGTCAGGTCATTAAAGGTGATTGCTGGATTGAATAGTATGAGAACCTGTTGACAGAAGACTGAATGGGTATGAATGTTGAAAAGCAAGCTTGGGCCAAACTAGTAAACTAGTATGTTAAGTGGGGGAGTATCATAGATTTTAATTATAGTGTTGTTACCGCAATAGTCAAAACAATTTCATATGTTTTGGGAAATTAGCTAGGTTGAATATTGGTATTTGAGTTCCTTTATTATTTGCTTTTTAAAGGAAAGGTTGGAATCAAGTATGATGCCTTGGCACTTAAAATCAGATACCACCAGGAGCTTTTTCCATCAGTAGTTGTTTTTTGAGGAACATGCAGACTGTGTTTTATTTTATTGAGATGTAAACATGAGTCTCTGAGCAATTTTGTCATCTGAATCATTATAGTAGTGAGTTCTTGTGTAGTTTGTTATTTGCATGAATTTATCACTGTATCATCTGCATACATTGGAACTTCAGACCCTGTACAGACTAAAGGAAGATCATTAATGGATGTGCTGAACAGTATTGAGTTTTTGTGGATATCAGTGGGGGGAAAAAATAAGTTTATTTTTATTTTTACGATGATGAGACAGCACCAACTTTTGAAGGATTTTAGATTTGTTAAAAAAAATCAGGATTGGTTTTTACTACATTTATATCAACAGGTTGAAATTATTAGGTTGCTGAATTTTTTTAGGAGTTGATTTAATTTAATTAAACATTGTATCATACAATATACATTGATTTGATTAAAACTTATGATTAATGATTTGAGATACAGTGGAATTATCATTAGGTTTGGTTTATAGTTTCACGTTTGAGTTTCTGAATCGATGTAGTGTAATGAATACTAAGTGTTTTTGTGTTTTCTCCGGGAAAATGGATATTTCACTGTCTCTCTCTGGAATGTTTCCAGGGACTATACTCTTGGGGAGAGTGAGTGAAATTGAGGCCATAAACTACCACATTGAAAGGGGCACTCACCACATGGGATTTTAAGTTTTTATTTTCGAACTTTTCATTACACACGCAAATTCTTTTGATAAAGGAATGTTCTGGGAACATGGAAATACGAAAATGTTTGGAACTAGTTGATTATTGTTTGCAAATTGTTTTATATAGTGAAAAACACTGCTTTGGGGGGTTTTGTATGACCTATGACCTTCTGATGACTTTCCGTTGTGGCTTGATCACCCGCATTGGAAAGCCATTTGGAGAATAAATGTATGGTCATTTGTAATACTGCTTTCAAAATAATTTGTGTAATTGGTAAATATGTTTCTTAGCCATATTTTTAATTTGGACCACTGTGGAGGGCATTGCTTTTAACTAAGGGTATGCTGCTTTAAGTCTATTTTCCTATGACCATAGGTGTTAAATCATTTTTCTTTGTGGAGTTTTTTTTCTCCAGTTTAGTGATTTTAATTTGATTAGATTAGCTGAAATGTTGTTTTACATTTGTTTTCAGTTTTGTTTTACATTACTCTCATATGGAGAGATGTGTGTAAAACATGGGGGAGGATTCAGTTTTTTGAGGGTTTGAATTGAAGTTATACAACTTAAGTGATATGTGAATGAGTGTATTGTATTGTTGAGTGTATTGTATTGTTGTGTTTGTTTTGTTCTATTCCCGAGGGGTATAGGTCTAATTTCTTGATCCTTGGCTCTACGATGGAGTTGACAGTGAGATGGGGAGTATAAACCAATTTGAAAGAATAGTTTCAATAGAATGTTTTGATATTATCTGTGAAATATGTTTAGATATGTGTGTTAAGAATAATTGGTAAAAGTAATAATTTATCATGTAGTTAATGAACTGAACTGAACTAAACTGTTGTTCTGATCTGTTCTTTCGAGGTTATCATGAAAAGTGACATCAGACGGTATCTTAATGCATGGAAGAGATATTTGGACCGAATGGTGTGTGTACCTCAAAACCCCCTCTAACTGGCTGAAGAAGAGTGACAAAGGCGTTGAAGGAGGCTTTCCAAACCACTTCTACCGAGAGAAAAGACCCAAGCCAGAAATTGGTGTACAGTATCAGATCTAAGCTATCAACTGCTTTTCTTTCATGGTTCTCTCATACTGTGATGAGTCCACTTGGAGTGATCATGGAGAAAGATCTGTTCTAACATTTTCTTATGATGCTGGTATATTGGTTGACGAATGGACAAGACATGAGTGGTAAAGATGAGACATTGAAATTGGGACATTATCATGGGCCGTCCACTTTGAACTGTAAAGCTATCTGAAGAAAAACGAAGATGCCAGAAGATGCCGTGCCTGTGTAAGGGGGGTTTAATCAAACTGTGCCATTAAAATTGTTTATACTTTTGTGGTATCAGATTGATTGTAGAGGTCTACACCATGTAAATTGTAGTAATTTAGATTAAGAATGCATTGAGATACTGATCTGTATTATAATCATGATTAAAAAAGTTAATAGTAGAATTATGGGATAATTATACTGTCTGTAAATCTGCTAATATTGATGTGTGTTAAATTGAGGTTTTTACTTTGAGTGATAAGACAAATTTGAATCACTGAGGAATGCTATTCTAAATATTGGTTTGATAAATAGTTGGGTTGTTACTTATGATTTGGAATATGAATGATTTCAATGACCTATCCTCTATTCCTGAGTATATTTCTGAGCATGAGGACTTAGAGGGATGTCTGTCCTATATGTTGTGAGGAGGCCTGTGTTTAGACACTGGTTCTCATGTAACTTAAAGAGCATTTATGTTATGTTTTTATTTTCCTCAAATGGATTATTCTGTGTTATTAAACATGTGCAAGTTTGTCTTGTAGAATAAAGGTTGTAAACTTTGGGGATTTGAATTTTTAAATATTGAGTATGTTACTATTCTGATTCTTCAGAAGGGACTGAGTCCCTTGAGAGGGGAATGTTGGGGAATAATCAGAATTGTTTGGTAACATAGGTAAGATGTTTTATATTCATCATATGTTTGTAAGTTACTTCTCATCAGAATGTTATTTTTGTATAATACTGTGGTGGGGTTGCAGTTATCTGTTCTATGTCAAGACTAAGTTGCATGGGCCGCAGAGAGGGGAGAGGTCAAGGTGTCATCATGTGTAAACATATCTTTTGCTCCACTGTGTCTGTGTGCCAGTCACTCCCTACTTTTCCCATCGGGGAGAGGAGGATGGGTTGTCTGGAATCATTCTATGCTCTCTGTGAGTTTATCCAGGATTGGTTGTATCTAAATGACAATTTGATATATGCCTGTTGATATGGAGGGTTGGTTTATGGTTCTAGGGTTTGAGTAAGGAGACAAAGCTGAACAATTTATTATGTCTATGCTGTCTGACTATGTGTGTTCTTTGCTATTAAAGGATCTCAGTTGCAATGTGTAAGGGGGCTCTCAGAGAATTCATGGATAGACACTGAATTGATTTCTCTGAGAGTCACAGGGTTGTGATAGAGCTCATATAATTAAAGATGGACTTTGATAACTAGCTCTGACTTGTGTTGTGGTTTGCTCCCATGATTTGGTAAATAGAGGAAATTTCCACGACACGCGACAAGACCATTAAACCCCAGAAAATGACAGACATTAGAGAAACAGCTTCCCATAATGACTATTATTATTCTCTCCTCATTAAGCCAGGCTTTTACCCAAAGTGACTCATGTACTAATGTATGCAGCAATCCATTAATACATTCATCGTTTTTGCTGTTCCAAATCCGAGAGCTTTCCCTTGTCTCTGATCAAGGACATGGAAGAGGTGATGGCTGGGAGCCGGGAGGTGTGTGTGTGTGGTGTGTGTGTGTGTGGTGTGTGCGTGGTGTGTGTGCGTGCCTGCACCTACATGCGTGTGTGTTTGTATTATGTCAACCCCTGCCTGCCCAGCCTGAGGTCAGCCTGCACCCAGCCTCAGGGCCTAATCTCCACTGCTGCTCCAACCTGATAAGAAAAGAGCATGGGGGAGCCAGCAGGACGATGGCTGACTCTCTCTTTCTTCTGATTCTTTCCTATTCCTTCCTGAACCCTCTACTTAATTAGGAGTGTCGGCTGGAGGATGGAGGTGTGTTGTCAAGTGTCAGGGCTGAGGTGGAGAGTTTACCAGGGACAGGTGGGGGAAAGTGGGAAAAGAAGGTGGAGAGTTAAGGAAAGGTGAAGGGTGGTGGGGGTGGGGGTGTTAGAGAGGGGGGAATAGCTAGGATAGGGATCCAGCCAGGTTTTCTTTTATCTCATCTCTTCAGTGGGTCATATGATTGAGTGTAGTCTGGCCCAGGAGTGGGAAGGTCAACGGAAAGGCTCTGGAGCAACGAACCGCCCTTGCTGTCTCTGCCTGACCGGTTCCCCTCTCCACTAGGATTCTCTGCCTCTAACCCTATTACAGGGGCTGAGTCACTGGCTTACTGGTGTTCTTTTATGCCTTCCCTAGGATGGGTGCGTCACTTGAGTGGGTTGAGTCACTGATTTTCCTGTCTGGGTTGGCGCCCCCCCTTGGGTTGTGCCGTGGAGGAGACCTTTGTGGGCTATACTTGGCCTTGTCTCAGGATGGTAAGTTGGTGGTTGAAGATATCCCTCTACTGGTGTGGGGGCTGTGCTTTAGCAAAGTAGGTGGGGTTATATCCTTCCTGTTTGGCCCTGTCCGGGGGTATCATCGGATGGGGCCACAGTGTCTCCTGACCCATCCTGTCTCAGCCTCCAGTATTTATGCTGCAGTAGTTTATGTGTCAGGGGGCTAGGGTCAGTTTGTTATATCTGGAGTTACTTCTCCTGTCTTATCCGGTTTCCTGTGTGAATTTAAGTATGCTCTCTCTAATTCTCTCTCTCTTTCTCTCTTTCTTTCTCTCTATCAGAGGACCTGAGCCCTAGGACCATGCCTCAGGACTACCTGGTATGATGACTCCTTGCTGTCCCCAGTCCACCTGGCCGTGCTGCTGCTCCAGTTTCAACTATTCTGCCTGCGGCTATGGAACCCTGACCTGTTCACCGGACGTGTTACCTGTCCCAGACCTGCTGTTTTCAACTCTCTAGAGACAGCAGGAGCGGTAGAGATACTCTTAATGATCGGCTATGAAAAGCCAACTGACATTTACTCCTGAGGTGCTGACTTGCTGCACCCTCGACAACTACTGTGATAATTTTAATTTGACCATGCTGGTCATTTATGAACATTTGAACATCTTGGCCATGTTCTGTTATAATCTCCACCCGGCACAGCCAGAAGAGGACTGGCCACCCCTCATAGCCTGGTTCCGCTCTCAGTTTCTTCCTAGGTTTTGGCCTTTCTAGGGAGTTTTTCCTAGCCACCGTGCTTCTACACCTGCATTGCTTGCTGTTTGGGGTTTTAGGCAGGGTTTCTGTACAGCCCTTTGAGATATCAGCTGATGTAAGAAGGGCTATATAAATAAATTTGATTTGATTTGATCTAATATCACCACTGTCGGTCGAACCACAGTAAAGGACAGCAAGGTGAACAGATTGACTGAGGCCTTTCCACTTTGTCAGAGCCTGAGGGCTCTTTGCACAGACAAACACACTGATGGAAAAAGTGTAGGCTATAATTACAGTGCTGCGTCACAACATCTCAAAGGCCATGGCTGAGACAAACGTATCTAAGACACCAGCCATTTTTTTGAAAACACATCTCCCATTAACTGTGCAGTATGTTTCTAAAATCCATCAAATACTGGTAGATAGATACAATCACAGTGTGTGTGCAGACAGTCCATTTGGACAGCCAACAGAAAGAGTCACACACGTTGATTGAATGAATCCTGGGAGATCAGGGCATGTTGATGCTGCATGGAGCTCGTTGTCTCAGGGATAAAACAAGTGCCTGAAAATCGCCTGAGTCTGCTTCTCTCGACTAATGAGAGCCAGGGTGTACAAACACACGCAAGTGTGCACGGACACAGACACGCACTCCAGCCAAGTTTGTGTGTGTACTGTATGACATGAGACACGAGACGAGCGTGTAGTGAAACGAGAGAGAGACGTGCGGTAAGAGTGAATCCATCATTAAGACACATGGGAGACAATTTCTAGGCGTCCCTTCCATTTGAGATGCTTCATTAGGATAGAGTCAATATGCATTAGTCACCATGGTGGAGGTGATGGAGGGACTGCTGCTGCTGTTCTGTTCCTGTACCAGAGATAATTAAGGTCTGAGCCAGCCAGCCAACCAGCCAGCACGTCTGTGTGTGTGTGTGTGTGTGTGTGTGTGTGTGTGTGTGTGTGTGTGTGTGTGTGTGTGTGTGTGTGTGTGTGTGTTGTGTGTGTGTGTTTGTGAGTCAGCCAGCATTTCAGCCCCTACTGATGGAATAGCACCAACTGTCACCCCCTTCCCGCTGTCTAACAAAAAGGGAGTAGAAACACCTGCACCCTCCCTATAGCATCCCCTCTCCACATCTCTGTCTTTCTCTGACTTCTCTTTACCTCCTGTCAATATCAACATATTGCTTATAGTGTATACAGTACATAGGTGCTCTATATAGAAGCTGTGAGGTTTTCAACTTTTTAAAAACATATTTTTCTAATAAAACTGCAACAGACCTTTTTGAAAAATGCAACAATGATTGCTTTCTCGCCTACAGTGTTTTTTTAATCTACATTCCACCGTTTTGAACAACGCTATATCTACAATTTATGTCGTGTTCCAGCGGCTTGCCAAGAGGATTGCCAAGAGGATTGCCAAGAGGATAAAGAAAATCAATATTGAGACTCAATACATTTATCTGAATGCAACACAAATAAAGATGGATTCTAGAGTAGTGTTGCATACACGTACCAGACTGAACATATCTTAAGCTCTCCAATCATGTCATCAGTTTATTGTTACTGGTGAAGTGACTGATGGATGGATACAGACTGAGGACAAAATTACAAGTAAGACCTGCTATTGACAGTGTAACCAATGCCTGTTTCATTTTTAAGATGGCTACCTATGTGATCGACCGGGTTAGAATCTGAGTCTAGATGAAAAAGATGCTCAACACCAGGGATATATCATCTTGGGTGCTGTATCACAGTCAGGAGTAATCAAAATAAATATGTGTTCATATTCATCATTACTAAAGGTATAGCTATTGCTATTACTATGTTGCACCCAGTGTGTGGTGTTCCAATGCAATCATTTCAAGATGGCCGTCTATGTGATCAAAGTAGGCATAACTGTCATTAGAGCTGTGCTCCACCCACCTTTCTTGGCAGCTGTGTCCAGGCAGTTCTCGAAGGTGCAGGGTCCCCAGGCACTCCAGGAGGACAGGTCACACTCCACGGGACAGGGGATGTGGCACAGCTGGGTGGTGTTGGGGGGCGGGCTGAGGCACAGGTCATCATCAACGGGCCTGGAGGCTTAAAACACAGATAGATACACAGAGACATGTCAGAACAGAGCAGGAGCTGTGGCATTACTGGGTCATGTTGGGAGCAAGCCCAGGCATAGGTCACTGTTTATGAAAGTATGAAACCCCCCCCTGATGTTAGAAAATCTAGGTAGTACAGTGTTATGCCCTTGAAGACTATCCACATACATTTAATATACTTTACACACTGAGTTCTATATTTTATTACTGTCACTGTGGATCAAACTATTTTACTTTTATCCTTGCTCTCTCCATCTGGGTAGTGGGATAAAACTTCAGGCTAATGGATGAAAATGAATCCTGAATCGTTCCACCAGTCAGGAATAAAACTCATACCAACTAAAACCCCACAGGGCAGTTTATAGTAATGAATATTCCAAGCCTCACGCTATCTCAAATGCATGAAAACATTTGGCGAACAGTATGGCCTTTCATTTGTTCATCATCCTGCTAAATCCAGTCTAGTTTGAAACAACAAAGGCTTTTTTTCTCTCTCTATCCCCAAAAGCCAGATCAGGTTCAGGGCCGGCCCAGTGCTGCTCAATGTATGACACACACACACACACACACACACACACGGTGGATAAAGCAATGAGCTGTAGGTGACCCTCTACAAGGTCGCTGCTCTGATTAATCATTCCCAACGCTCCATCACCATGCTGTGACTGAAGCCTGAGTCTGACTCATTCACATGCAAATTGCGTCCACTTGGCCAAAGGTGTGTCTATTTAATATTGTCTGTTAAAATGGGTGTCTGTGTGTGTACGTGTGTGCCTGTCACAGTGATTAAATTTTTTTTTCAATCTCCGCAGCTTACTAATCCATTTTAGTAATGATGAAATCACTCTGGCAATGCTAGCTGAATAGGTACAATTAAGAGGAGTAGGCAACATATACGTAAGCTTTAAAGTGTATTGAATGGATGCTTACCTACGCCACTTTAGAAGGCTTACCTACACCACTTTAGAAGGCTTACCTACACCACTTTAGATGGCTTACCTACGCCACTGTAGAAGGCTTACCTACGCCACTTTAGAAGGCTTACCTACACCACTTTAGAAGGCTTACCTACGCCACTGTAGAAAGCTTACCTACGCCACTTTAGAAGGCTTACCTACGCCACTTTAGAAGGCTTACCTATGCCACTTTAGAAGGCTTACCTACGCCACTTTAGAAGGCTTACCTACGCCACTGTAGAAGGCTTACCTACGCCACTGTAGAAGGCTTACCTACGCAACTTTAGAAGGCTTACCTACACCACTGTAGAAGGCTTACCTACGCCACTGTAGAAGGCTTACCTACGCCACTGTAGAAGGCTTACCGACGCCACTGTAGAAGGCCTTCTTACGCCACTTTAGAAGGCTTACCTACGCCACTGTAGAAGGCTTACGTAAGCCACTTTAGAAGAGTTACCTACACCACTTTAGAAGGCTTACCTACACAACTTTAGAAGGCTTACCTACGCCACTTTAGAAGGCTTACCTACGCCACTTTAGAAGGCTTACCTACGCCACTGTAGAAGGCTTACCTACGCCACTGTAGAAGGCTTACCTACGCCACTTTAGAAGGCTTACCTACACCACTGTAGAAGGCTTACCTACACCACTTTAGAAGGCTTACCTACGCCACTGTAGAAGGCTTACCTACACCACTTTAGAAGGCTTACCTACACCACTTTAGAAGGCTTACCTACGCCACTTTAGAAGGCTTATCTACGCCACTGTAGAAGGCTTACCTACGCCACTTTAGAAGGCTTACCTACGCCACTTTAGAAGGCTTACCTAAGCCACTTTAGAAGGCTTACCTACGCCACTTTAGAAAGCTTACCTACGCCACTGTAGAAGGCTTACCTACGCCACTTTAGAAGTTTTACCTACGCCACTGTAGAAGGCTTACCTACACCACTTTAGAAGGCTTACCTACGCTACTTTAGAAGGCTTACCTACGCCACTTTAGAAGGCTTACCTAAGTCACTTTAGAAGGCTTACCTAGGCCACTTTAGAAGGCTTACCTACGCCACTTTAGAAGGCTTACCTACGCCACTTTAGAAGGCTTACCTACACAACTTTAGAAGGCTTACCTAAGCCACTTTAGATGCTTACCTACGCCACTTTAGAAGGCTTACCTACACCACTTTAGAAGGCTTAGCTACGCCACTGTAGAAAGCTTACCTACGCCACTTTAGAAGGCTTACCTACGCCACTTTAGAAGGCTTACCTATGCCACTTTAGAAGGCTTACCTAAGCCACTTTAGAAGGCTTACCTAAGGCACTTTAGAAGGCTTACCTACACAACTTTAGAAGGCTTACCTACGCCACTTCAGAAGGCTTACCTACGCCACTTTAGAAGGCTTACCTACGCCACTGTAGAAGGCTTACCTACGCCACTGTAGAAGGCTTACCTACGCCACTTTAGAAGGCTTACCTACACCACTGTAGAAGGCTTACCTACACCACTTTAGAAGGCTTACCTACGCCACTGTAGAAGGCTTACCTAAGCCACTTTAGAAGGCTTACCTACGCCACTGTAGAAGGCTTACCTATGCCAGTTTAGAAGGCTTACCTACGCCACTTTAGAAGGCTTACCTAAGCCACGTTAGAAGGCTTACCTACGCCACTTTAGAAAGCTTACCTACGCCACTGTAGAAGGCTTACCTACGCCACTGTAGAAGGCTTACCTACGCCACTTTAGAATGCTTACCTACGCCACTTTAGAAGACTTACCTACGCCACTGTAGAAGGCTTACCTACGCCACTGTAGAAGACTTACCTACGCCACTGTAGAAGGCTTACCTACGCCACTGTAGAAGGCTTACCTACGCCACTGTAGAAGGCTTACCTACGCCACTTTAGAAGGCTTACCTAAGCCACTTTAGAAGACTTACCTACGCCACTTTAGAAGGCTTACCTACGCCACTGTAGAAGACTTACCTACGCCACTGTAGAAGGCTTACCTACGCCACTGTAGAAGGCTTACCTACGCCACTGTAGAAAGCTTACCTACACCACTGTAGAAGGCTTACCTACGCCACTTTAGAAGACTTACCTACGCCACTGTAGAAGGCTTACCTACACCACTTTAGAAGGCTTACCTACACCACTTTAGAAGGCTTACCTACACCACTTTAGAAGGCTTACCTAAGCCACTTTAGAAGACTTACCTACACCACTTTAGAAGGCTTACCTAAGCCACTTTAGAAGGCTTACCTACGCCACTTTAGAAGACTTACCTACACCACTTTAGAAGGCTTACCTACGCCACTGTAGAAGGCTTACCTACGCCACTTTAGAAGACTTACCTACACCACTTTAGAAGACTTACCTACGCCACTTTAGAAGACTTACCTACACCACTTTAGAAGGCTTACCTACGCCACTGTAGAAGATTTACCTACGCAACTTTAGAAGACTTACCTACGCCACTTTAGAAGACTTACCTACACCACTTTAGAAGGCTTACCTACGCCACTTTAGAAGGCTTACCTACGCCACTTTAGAAGGCTTACCTACGCCACTTTAGAAGGCTTACCTAAGCCACTTTAGAAGGCTTACCTAAGCCACTTTAGAAGGCTTACCTACGCCACTGTAGAAGACTTACCTACGCCACTGTAGAAGATTTACCTACGCCACTTTAGAAGGCTTACCTACGCCACTTTAGAAGGCTTACCTACACCACTTTAGAAGGCTTACCTAAGCCACTTTAGAAGGCTTACCTAAGCCACTTTAGAAGGCTTACCTACGCCACTGTAGAAGACTTACCTACGCCACTGTAGAAGACTTACCTACGCCACTGTAGAAGATTTACCTACACCACTTTAGAAGGCTTACCTACGCCACTGTAGAAGATTTACCTACGCCACTTTAGAAGGCTTACCTACGCCACTGTAGAAGATTTACCTACGCCACTGTAGAAGATTTACCTACGCCACTTTAGAAGGCTTACCTACGCCACTGTAGAAGATTTACCTACGCCACTTTAGAAGGCTTACCTACGCCACTTTAGAAGGCTTACCTACGCCACTTTAGAAGGCTTACCTAAGCCACTTTAGAAGGCTTACCTAAGCCACTTTAGAAGGCTTACCTACGCCACTGTAGAAGACTTACCTACGCCACTGTAGAAGACTTACCTACGCCACTGTAGAAGATTTACCTACGCCACTTCAGAAGGCTTACCTACGCCACTGTAGAAGATTTACCTACGCCACTTTAGAAGGCTTACCTACGCAACTGTAGAAGATTTACCTACGCCACTGTAGAAGATTTACCTACGCCACTTTAGAAGGCTTACCTACGCCACTGTAGAAGATTTACCTACGCCACTTTAGAAGGCTTACCTACGCCACTTTAGAAGGCTTACCTACACCACTTTAGAAGGCTTACCTACGCCACTGTAGAAGACTTACCTACGCCACTGTAGAAGACTTACCTACGCCACTGTAGAAGATTTACCTATGCCAATGGCGTAATAATAACAATTTGTGAGTGCTAATATTTGTCCTATTTCAAATGTACAAATGATGTTGCGTGACAAATAAACATGTTGCATCATTATTGTTTCCAGTCAGTATTGTTAACACCAGACACACAGACGCACATGTAACCATAATAGCAAAGGCTGATTAATGAACTTCTCCGTGCTGGGTGACCTTGGTTGAGGTGCCACATGGGTCTCTCGCTCTCTCTCCTGCCAGATGGTCACGTCTAGACTCTACCCTCCCTCCCTCACACACACACACACACACACACACACACACACACACACACACACACACACACACACACACACACACACACACACACACACACACACACACAGACACACACACACACCACACAGGGGTTCCTGGGGCCAAAATAGGACCTCCAAGCCCAGACAGACACCTGCGGCTCACCCCTTTCCTCCTTTCTCTGTCACCCCTTGTCATCAGCATCAATAACTGTACTTCCGGATGACATCACACAACCAGCCGTTGTACTGCTAGCTACAGAATGTCTCTATGGGCCCTCTAATAAAGATCCATATTGATTTGAGCCAACAGAACAGAGCTGGTTAGAACTGATGACCATCAAAGCCAATAACTACAGTAACATCAGATTCAGTGCCTCCCTGCACCCTCCCTTCCTCTTGCTCTCCATTCCTCCCCCTCTCTTTCTGTCTCCAGTAACTGGTAGTAGACAGATATTGAGACAGCTGCTTTTCCATGTTGTCCATATCTGACCCCCCATAGAATAGTTTAATAAACCTGAGGGCTCAGGAGATATGAAGGTTGAAAGTCATGCGTCCTCCGATACACAACCCAACCAAGCCGCACTGCTTCTTAACACAGCCTGCATCCAACCCGGAAGCCAGCCACACCAATGCGCAGGAGGAAACACCGTGCACCTGGCCACCTTGGTTAGCGCACACTGCGCCCAGCCCACCACAGGAGTCGCTGGTGCGCGCATTGGTGCGGCTGGCTTCCGGGTTGGATGCACGCTGTGTTAAGAAGCAGTGCGGCTTGGTTGGGTTGTGTATCGGAGGACGCATGACTTTCAACCTTCGTCTCTCCTGAGCCCGTACGGGAGTTGTAGCGATGAGACAAGATAGTAGCTACTACAACAATTGGATACCACGAAATTGGGGAGAAAAAGGGGTAATTTAAAAAAAAAATTTTTATAAAAATAAAAAATGCCTCTTTTGCACACTTCATTTAAGCAACATTTTGTCAATCATAACATAGGTTTGTTGAAGCCAGCTGTAATCCCCAGAATGATTGAAACAGTCAGTTTGGTGTCCAAATAAATCTTATTTCCTATGTTAATGGGACTGAAAGTGACAAGCCTAAATTAATAATCCCACACGCACATGCGTACAGAACTATCCAGCCTCAGTCACTTCGCATAGGGAATAAGACAATCGTTGAAAGCAAAAAAACAAGATTACATCAGCTTAAATCAGACTGAAGTTTTAGCTCTCCATCCAGACGTCAGTGTCCGCAAGGAAACCCACAATTACTGCCAGTGAGATGGAGATTTATGAATAATGCTTTACAGATTCAGCAGTAAATTGTCCGAGATGAGAGAAAATCTGTGTAGATCCCAAAAATAACCCAGAACTGTGTATTCGATTTAAGTGTGTAATGTTTGGTTTTGAAGACAGGGGAGATGATTGAGAAGGCGACCAGGAGAGGAGACTGGATAATGAGGAAGTGAATACCAGAAGTGAACAGGGGAGTTGTAATTGTGCCATAGAGCAGACAGGAAAGGTTGAAAGAAAGTATTTGTAACGGCAGGTGGGCTTTCTGTGCTTTGCTACCTCCAACTCTCCCTCTCTTTCTGTCCTTCTCCCACTCCCTCTCTGCAACTGTCACCATCACTTGTGTCACCTAGCAAACCCTGTCACTTCCAAATATAGGACGCTCACATGATTTGAAAAATTGCTAAAGTTGCGGTTAAAAATGTTTCTTTAGATGTCTGAATACACGACAGCAAAGTGCCTCCTCTGTCTGGCAGTCTGAGACCAGCTGAAATCATTTGAATAATATCTTTGAGCGGTGGCCAGTTGAGCCCCCTGACCAGGTGGACTGTCTGTGAGTCAGTGAGGCAGCCCTGGATAAACAAAGACTTGCTACCAGCTACCTTCACTTCCATAAACGCTAACTAACTAGTGCTACCGACTATACCCACACTCATATTCCATCTCTCTCTCCCTTCTATCTCCTCGCTCCTTGCATTGTTCTCCTCCCTGCCTCGTTTCCTTCCTCTCCCTCCCTCCCTTGATCTTTCCCTTCCCACACACTCATATTTACATATTCAGCCCGGCTCCAGAAGATATATGGAGTAAAGACACCCTCATATCTCGTTCCACTTCACACATGGGTGCTAGAGCGTGTGTGTGTGTGTGTGCAGAGACGGAAAAGATTAGATGATTTTGGGTGTGAGCACAAGTCGAGTAAGAACTCAGTGCTCAAACCTCCCCAGCTAAATTTCGCTGACAGTTTCGCTGTAGATCTCTATGGAGATCTACAGCAAGTTGAAAACTGTGACAAAACGATCAAACCATGTATTTCCACCCCGTGTAACATTTTTACAAAGTGTATTGGTGGCATTCAATGTTTAGCAGATTTTATAGTGGGTGCAGTGAAATGCTTGTGGTACTAGATCCTAACAGTGCAGTAAATGTCAAGAAAGTACACAAATAAGCGAAAAACTAAAAATGGAAAAATGTCATAATGAATCTAAGTAAAAACCCAAATAACATTATCAGTAATCCTAATGCAATCTATGTGTATGTACACCAAAAGGATATAATAGGAATGATATGTACAGTGTGTGTAGATATATTACAGTAAACTATGTCAAGAATCCAGTATATCAATACGTGGTAACAAAAAATGCAAAGTACAGTAGTAGACACATTAGAATGAGCTACGTGAAGAATAGAGTATATGAATACACATAGGAAAAAGTATAAAAGAAACAGGAAGTGTCCAGTGTTTAATGACTATATATAGTGAGTGTATAAAACATTCCTAATATTGAGTTGCACCCCCTTTTGCCCTCAGAACAGCCTCAATCCATCAGCGCATGGACTCTACAAGGTGTCGAAAGCATTCCACAGGGATGCTGGTCTATGTTGACTCCAATGCTTCCCACAGATGTGTCAAGTTGGCTGGATGTCCTTTGAGTGGTGGACCATTCTTGATACACATTGGAAACTGTTGAGCGTGAAAAACCCAGCAGTGTTGCAGTTCTTGACATACTCAAACCAGTGCGCCTGGCACCTACTACCATACCCCATTCAAAGACACTCAAACCAGTGCGCCTGGCACCTACTACAATACCCCGTTCAAAGACACTCAAACCAGTGTGCCTGGCACCTACTACCATACCCCGTTCAAAGACCCTCAACCAGTGCGCCTGGCACCTACTACCATACCCCGTTCAAAGACACTTAAACCATTGCGCCCGGAACCTACTACCATACCCCGTTCAAAGACACTCAAACCAGTGCGCCTGGCACCTACTACCATACCCCGTTCAAAGACACTCAAACCATTGCGCCTGGCACCTACTACCATACCCCGTTCAAAGACCCTCAAACCAGTGCGCCCGGCACCTACTACCATACCCCGTTCAAAGACACTCAAACCAGTGCGCCTGGCACCTACTACCATACCCCGTTCAAAGACACTCAAACCAGTGCGCCCGGCACCTACTACCATACCCCGTTCAAAGACACTCAAACCAGTGCGCCTGGCACCTACTACCATACCCCGTTCAAAGACACTCAAACCAGTGCGCCTGGCACCTACTACCATACCCCGTTCAAAGACACTCAAACCAGTGCGCCTGGCACCTACTACCATACCCCGTTCAAAGACACTTAACTCTTTCCCTTGCCCATTCACCCTCTGAATGGCATACATACACAATCCATCCTTCTTTAACCTATCTCCTCCCCTTCATCTACACTGATTCAAGTGGATTTAACAAGTGACATCAATAAGGGATAATAGCTTTCACCTGGATTTACCTGGTCAGTCTATGTCATGGAAAAATGTTTTGTACAGTTGATGGAGGATGGTGCAGTTGCCGTACCAGGCATTGATGCAGCCTAACAGAATGCTCTCAATGGTGCATCTGTAGAAATTTGTGAAGATCTTAGGGGCCAAGGCATATTTCTTCAGCCGCCTGAGGCGCTGTTGTGACCTCTTCACCACGGTGTCGGTGTGATAGGACCATTTCAGATCATCAGTGATGTGCACGTCTAGGAACTTGAAGCTTTTGACGCTCCCCACTGCGGCCCCGTTGATGTGGATGGGGGCGTGCTCTCTCTGCTGTCTCCTGTAGTCCACGATCAGCTCTTTGATTTTGTTTACATGGAGGGAGAGGTTATTTTCCTGGCTCCACTCCGTCAGGGATCTCACCTCCTCCCTGTAGGCTGTCTCATTGTTATTGGTAATCAGGCCTACCACTGTTGTGTCATCAGCAAACTTGATGATTCAGTTGGAGTCGTGCGTGGCCACGCAGTCATGGGAAAAAGGTTTATAAATTACCGCCTGGTGTGTGTGTGTGGGCGCGTGTGTGTGTAACTTTACCAAGGGAGTGGGGACAATTTTAATACATTATCTGGGAACACAGACACTGCATTATCAGGGGATGGAGCGAGTTAATACTGCTGCTCCTGACTTTGTGGATATGCTGTCCTGCCACGTTGACATTTGTTAGCGGAATTCTGTCTGTGTACCAAATGGCACCATATTCCCTATATAGTAGTTCACTAAATAGGGAATAAATAGGGAATAGGGTGCCATTTGGGATTGCTAGCACTTGTGTAAGGAACTGTTCTCACACAGGGTACAATTTCTTTTGAGAGTTTATTTCACAGGGTATGCACTATATTTGCTTCTACCAAAGACCTCCAAATGTCTCCAAAGACCTCCAAATGTGGGAACACATTCCTCAACTCCATCCCTATTCTCTGCACCGTTAGTGCATTTTGACTGCCCAGGGTATCCCATTTCATTTCTTGCTATTGCGTAACGGCACGTTAGCACAGTTCATATTCTCATTTCACATTCTTAGCAAAAGTGCTCAGTCTCCATTGCACAAAGTGGAAGAGATGTGTACAATGGGACAAGGCAGCAGTATGAGAGGGAACTAAAGACACACAGTGGGTATGGGCTTTTTATAGACACACGATGAGTTATCAAAATGATAAGATTACACATTGGGGATAAAGGACAGTTGCATGCTGGTCAGGTTACCTTCTTTGCTCTTGAGAGCGCTGGAAGCGGGGTCAACGCTGGTTGCCTGGACACAGTACACCTCACGGTTCTGGACTCCGCCTCCACACAGCCCCGTTAGGTTACCACGACGACGGTCCTGTTGGCTTAGCAACATGTCCACCCTGCACTCAGTCCACTCTGTTGTCTTCCAGTTGTACCTGCAGGGAAGAACGAAGGGAGATTGATTTGATTCTATTTTTTTACATAACATAGATTGAAAATAATATGTACATGAATTAAATCATCAATTATGACAAAATGAAGTCATAGTTTGCCACCCAAAATGCCACCCTATTCCCTAGTGCACTAGTTTCCTATGTGGCTCTGGCCAGAAGCAGTGCAACTACAGGAATTGGGGTGCCATTTCTGATGCAGCCATTCCCATTCTGTTCCTTATAAGGAAGACGATGGACAGAGGTCAGTGAGTATGAGTGGCGAGCAGAGCAATAAATTGTACACTGCATCAGTATTAACCGTGTTTTATACCTGTTGTGAATGAAGCAGATTGATTGAGAAGATGCACAACCAAAGCCTGCAAGTCCTACAAGGTCACAGCGGGTTAAGCATCATTTAGATTGACTGTTTCAAATGTATTATGTAAATAAGCTCCGGACAACAGAGCAGCTAATGCAAAATGGTACAAATAATAATAATGGCACAAATAAATAGTTGAAATGGTTTGAATGCCGTTGAAGAAGGGTGTGGTTTGTAAATGTAGCCTAAGTTTAAGTACAGTGGTAGATACAGTGGGGCAAAAAAAGTATTTAGTCAGCCACCAATTGTGCAAGTTCTCCCACTTAAACAGATGAGAGAGGCCTGTAATTTTCATCATAGGTACACTTCAACTATGACAGACAAAATGAGAAGAAAAAAATCCAGAAAATCACATTGTAGGATTCTTAATGAATTTATTTGCAAATTATGGTGGAAAATAAGTATTTGGTCACCTACAAACAAGCAAGATTTCTGGCTCTCACAGACCTGTAACTTCTTCTTTAAGAGGCTCCTCTGTCCTCCACTCGTTATCTGTATTAATGGCACCTGTTTGAATTTGTTATCAGTATAAAAGACACCTGTCCACAACCTCAAACAGTCACACTCCAAACTCCACTATGGCCAAGACCAAAGAGCTGTCAAAGGACACCAGAGGGGTCAAAATGATCACAAGAACGGTGAGCAAAAATCCCTGAACCAGGTGTACAAAACATTAAGAACACCTTCCTAATATTGAGTTGCACCCCCTTTTGCCTTCAGAACAGCCTCAGTCCGTCGGGGCATGGACTCCACAACGCAGCAGAACGGAACAATTGAGGAGCAGGAAAAAAAATTCTGGAACATGACAGTCAATGGCCTGCACAGTCCCGAGACCTCAACCCACTACACAGAACGGGCTGTACAATCTGTACTGTACAATCTGTAACAACTTTGTGATGCCTTCACGTCAGCATGGATCAACGTCACTGGGGGGGTGGGGGTCTGACACGGTACTACGGTAGATGGGTGAACCTGTTAAATTGGCCGGTGAGAGTATATTCACAGTGTACCTCACAATCCACAATTAATCTTGAATGTCCACAAAGAGAACATCATGATCTAAATGTCCCTCAATGGACCTCAGTGGAAGGACTCAACTGCATTAAACTGGAACAGATCATATACCAAATCCAATCAATTCAAATCAAATGTTATTAGTCACATGCGCCGAATACAACATGTGTAGACCTTACAGTGACATGCTTACTTACCAGCCCCTAACTAACAATGCAGTTTATTAAAAAAAGATGAATAAGAATAAGAAATAAAAGTAACAAGTAATTAAAGAGAAGCAGTAAAATAGCAATAGCGAGACTATACACAGGGGGGTACCGGTACAGAGTCTATGTGAGTGGGCACCGGTTAGTTGAGGTAATATGTACATGTAGGTAGAGTTATTAAAGTGACTATGCATAGATGATAACAACAGAGAGTAGCAGCGGTGTAAAAGAGGGGGAGGGACAATGCAAATAGTCTGGGTGGCCATTTGATTTGATGTTCAGGAGTCATGTCTTTGGGGTAGAAGCTGTTTAGAAGCCTATTGGACCTAGACTTGGCACTCCGATACCACTTGCCGCGCGGTAGCAGAGAGAACAGTCTATGACTAGGGTGGCTAGAGTCTTTGACAATTCTTAGGGCCTTCCTCTGACACCACCTGGTATAGAGGTCCTGGATGGCAGGAAGCTTGGCCGTTTGCACTCACCCTCTGTAGAGCCTTGAGGTCGGAGGCCGAGCAGTTGTCAAACCAGGCAGGGATGCTACCTGTCAGGATGCTCTCGATGGTGCAGCTGTAGAACCTTTTGAGGATCTGTTGACCCATGCCAAATCTTTTCAGTCTCCTGAGGGGGAATAGGTTTTGTCGTGCCCTCTTCACGACTGACTTGGTCTGCTTGGACCATGTTAGTTTGTTGGTGATGTGGACACCAAGGAACTTGAAGCTCTCAACCTGCTCCACTACAGCCCCGTTGATGAGAATGGGGGCGTGCTCGGTCCTCTTTTTCCTCTAGTCCATAATCATATCCTTTGTCTTGATCACTTTGAAGGAGAGGAGGGAGAGGTTATTGTCCTGGCACCAGGTCTCTGACCTCCTCCCTATTGGCTGTCTCATTGTTGTTGGTGATCAGGCCTACCACTGTTGTGTCATCGGCAAACTTAATGATGGTGTTGGAGTCGTGCCTGGCCGTGCAGACATGAGTGAACAGGGAGTACAGGAGGGGACTGTGTTGAGGATCAGCGTGGCAGATGTGTTGTTACCTACCTTTACCACCTGGGGCTGCCTGTCAGGAAGTCCAGGATCCAGTTGCAGAGGGAGGTGTTTAGTCCCAGGGTCCTTAGCTTAGTGATGAGCTATGAAAGCACTGTGGTGTTGAACGCTGAGCTGTAGTCAATGAACAGCATTGTCACATAGGTGTTCCATTTGTCCAGGTGGGAAAGGGCAGTGTGGAGTGCAATAGAGATTGCATCATCTGTGGATCTGTTAGGGCAGTATGCAAATTGGAGTGGGTCTAGGGTTTCTGGGATAATGGTATAATGTGAGCCATGACCAGCCTTTCAAAGCTCTTCATGGCTACAGACGTGAGTGCTACGGGTCGGGTTGTAATTTAGGCAGGTTACCTTAGTATTCTTGGGCACAGGGACTATGTTGGTCTGCTTAAAACATGTCGGTGATACAGACTCGGACAGGGAGTGTTTGAAAATGTCAGTGAAGACACTTGCCAGTTGGTCCGCGCATGCTCGCAGTACACGTCCTGGTAATCCGTCTGGCCCTGCGACCTTGTGAATGTTGACCTGTTTAAAAGTCTTACTCACATTGGCTGCAGAGAGTGTGATCACGCAGTCTACCGGAACAGCTGGCGCTCTCATGAATGTAAAAAGCAATCCATTAAGACAGATTTGCACTCAGCATTTGATTCAAATCTCTAGGATCTGCTTCAAAATAACTTGAAGTGTTCCTTAAAATTCTTTGGTGAGAATGTTACGTATTGTTGTTCAGTTCAAATCATCCCCAGGGTCCCAAAATGTCCGCCTTGCCTCGGTCTCCGTGGCAATAACGGAATTGATTTGAGGTCACCACCAATGAAAGGGCTCTATATTCATGAGCGGAGTGTCTCTTACTAGTCCCTGGCCATTGCCATGGTGTGGTTGTGGGACAACGAGGCACCTAGGAGTTGCGGTCCATAGCTAGGTCTGGGGGCCCAGGATTGACAGAGATGGGGACACTCTAAAGGAGGAATCCATCAATAAGACTGAATGAACAGGGGCTCCTGCCAGAAGGTTCACACGTCTTCATCTCTCTCTCATCCTGGTCTTCTTCAAATGGTGGAAACGTAGCATTGGTCCGTTGACATTGATTTATTCCTTTCATCATTATCAGGGGCAAAAAAAGGCAAAACATTTTCACATAACCTATACAAAATACACATAACCTATACAAAATACACATAACCTATACAAAATACACATAACCTATACAAAATACCCCATGGAAGAAGCCCAGGGATCAAGCTCACAAGATGTAAATACATTGGTTATGTCCTGATCCGCATATTAACCTTACTGTACACACTTTTACAAAAAATATGGACTGACTGATGTCTTCATGTAAACTCACTGTAACAATTTCGTTTTCAACCCAATGTAATAATTATTGTCATGAAGAACGAGCTTACTAGCAACTGAAGGCCAAAACACTCAAGCAGACTAGAGGTGTAAAAAGCCGATTGAGGAAATTCCTTTCTCCCCACACCAGGGGAGTATAGTTCCACATGGCGTTGTACAGGTTCAGGTGGAGGAAGTAATTTAAGGGGACACACATGCATGCCATCACAGCACGTGTGTGCGTGCATGCGTGTGTGTGCATGCGTGCGTGGGGATCAGATTAGACGTTGCACCGACCGACTGTCTCTTTCCTAGACACACTCCATTCATAATTTCTTCCATCACTGGCAAAGAGCCAAATGCTTGTTCTGTTTGTTTCCTCTCCATCTCTCCTCACATGCCCCTCTCTTGCATGGCACCATCGCCCCAAACACTGAGCCAAACCCATCTCTTACCTCCCCCCCCCATCTCTCCCACCTCTGTGTCGCTCCTATTTCTCCCTACATGCCCACCTCACCATCATGCCCACCTCACCATCACCTAACACACCACTCAATCGTCTCCCCATCTCTCCATCTCTTTCCACATTCCCCTCACACTGTCACCCCCACCCTCTCCCCTCTCATCAGCACTAACATCATCACCCCACACAATGAGCCTACCCCCCCCTCCCTTCTCCCCCTTCTGGCTGTAGCTTGTACACACTCAGGTCTGTGGTTTGTTCCCACTCAGGCTGTGAATAATAAGCCAGCAGATACCAAACAAGCCACAGCCCAATAGTAGTGGGGTTGTTATTGTGGCTCCTCCCCCTAGTGTTAAATCCCCAGTGCTCTTAGTACCACTACTGCTGTTATGTTGGATGGTTTAGCTACAGTCATCACAGCAACCAGCCAACGTTCCCAGCCACATGACCTTAATCACTTAACACAGACTCAAACCATTTAGTGTTTGGACATACACATTTAGTGTTAGAGACACACCAGCCCTGTCTGGATAAGTATCCCATGCATTATCTGCAAGTGTTTATTGTTTTTAGACAGCAAAGCTATTTAGGGGCGCAGACAGGCAGCTTACCCATAGTGCACTTTAGAGAGAGAGTAACTGTAGCTGTCAGCCAGCCTGCAGAGTAGAAGTGCAGTTCAATTGATCATCTGCAATCCTTGATTGGCTGACACCTTGAGGTGTTCCAATGGTTTTCAGAGTACCAATGTGAGTTGGCATCATTTTTGGATTGGACAATTGAGTTATCATCTCATAAGGAAATTCATTGTACAGCATACAAATAACACAATTCCTATACTGTTCATAGACATCCATATAAGAGATTGAAATCACACATTTTTTTCCACGTTGGGTGATAGAGTACTTACACGATGCAGGGAGGTACCCCTTCTCCCTGAGGGGTACATGGTTCCTTCTCCTCCAGTTCGGGGCACTCCGCCCCTCCTCCCACGGGGAGCAGGTGTACCCGGCGTGTGCGTGTGTGTTCGCCCGTGGGCCCGTTGAGCTCGTAGCAGTCCTTGGAGCAGGGCGACCAATCGGTCCAGTCGCTCACCTCACAGTCCTTGGTCAGGACGCAGGCCTGGTAGGTCACTGGTAGGGACTCCTGAGAACACAGGCTGGAGGGAAGAGGCAAGAGGTTAATTAATTACAAAGGAATCAGTGAAGGTGTTTGGTCAAAGGAATGAGGCAAGGTGTTCAAATAAGGCCAAACATGTTTACAAAATCCAATACTGGAGCACGACAGTTAGCTTCAATTCACTTGAAATCACTCGGAATTTGCAATGTGCCTTGTCTACAAACCTACATCTGCATTTACATTTTAGTCATTCAGCAGATACTCTCACCCAAAGCAACAGAAATCTGAGACAGGACCCAAATATACGAGTATACTGTAGATGTACGCAGTTTTACAGACAGATACAAATCTTAATGCTGATTCCTCTTTGTTCTAATTTATTTTCCACCAGGAATTTTTCCAGGAGCATTTTTTTCATTTGTTTTTCACTAAATGTTCATTTCCTTTTCAATTGAGATATGTGTTAAAAAATATTCCTTCCATAAGTTTTAATTAAAAGAGTAAACAATCGTTCATTTTAAAACAACTCGTAATAAATTGGGGTTAAACTCCCCGGAAGTTTCTCAAATGAAATTCGACTGCAAATACTGTCCTCTATATCATATTAACGGCATACCAGGCATTATGATGCAGTACTTTATAACTCACTCATTCACATTTCAGATACAGTATGTGCATGACATGAATAAATAATGACCAATGTTAGATGAAGTGAGATGGAATATATTTCAAGATGCATATATCTGAAATGCACATTAAGGGTGTGTGGTTATGTGTGAGTACATGTGTATATTTGTGCATGTGTGCATGTACAGTTGAAGTCGGAAGTTTACATACACCTTAGCCAAGTACATTTAAACTCAGTTTTTCACAATTCCTGACATTTAATCCTAGTAGAAATTCTTTGTCTTAGGTCAGTTAGGATCACCACTTAATTTTAAGAATGTGAAATGTCAGAATAATAGTAGAGAGAATGATTTCTTTCAGCTTTGATTTCTTTCATCACATTCCCAGTGAGTCAGAAGTTTACATACACTCAAGTAGTATTTGGTAGCATTGCCTTTAAATTGCTTATCTTGGGTCAAACGTTTCGGGAAGCCTTCCATAAGCTTCCCACAATAAGTTGGGTGAATTTTAGCCCGTTCCTCCTGACAGAGCTGGTGTAACTGAGTCAGGTTTGTAGGCCTCATTGCTCGCACACACTTTTTCAGTTTTGCCCACAAATTTTCTATGGGATTGAGATCAGGGCTTTGTGATGGCCACTCCAATACCTTGACTTTGTTGTCCTTGAGCCATTTTGCCACAACTTTGAAAGTATGCTTGGGGTCATTGTCCATTTGGAAGACTCATTTGCTTTAACTTCCTGACTGATGTCATGAGATGTTGCTTCAATATATCCACATCATTTTTTGTGAAGTGCACCAGTCCCTCCTGCAGAAAAGCACCCCCACAACATGATGCTGCTAACCCCGTGCTTCACAGTTGGGATGGTGTTCTTCGGCTTGCAAGCATCCCCCTTTTTCCTCCAAACATAACCATGGTCATTATGGCCAAACAGTTCTATTTTTGTTTCATCAGACCAGATGACCTTTCTCTAAAAGTACGATCTTTGTCCCCATGTGCAGTTGCAAACTGTAGTCTGCCTTTTTTTATGGCGGTTTTGGAGCAGTGGCTTCTTCCTTGCTGAGCGGCCATTCAGGTTATGTTGATATAGGACTCGTTTTACTGTGGCAGGTACACCTACTCATTCAAGGGTTTTTCATTATTTTTACTATTTTATACATTGTAGAATAATAGTGAAGACATGAAAACTATGAAATAACACATATGGAATCATGTAGAAACCAAAAAATGATTAAACAAATCAACACATATTTTATATTTGAGATTCCAGAAAGTAGCCACCCTTTGAATTTGTGACACCTTTAAACACTCTTGACATTTTCTCAACCAGCTTCATGAGGTAGTCACCTGTAATTAATTTCAATTAACAGGTGTGCCTTGTTGAAAGTTCATTTGTGGATTTTCTTTCCTTCTTAATGCGTTTGTGCCAATCAGGTGTGTTGTGACGAGTTAGCGGTGGTATACAGAAGATGGCCCTATTTGGTCAAATACCAAGACCATATTATGGCAAGAACAGCTCAAATAAGCAAAGAGAAACTACAGTCCATCATTACTGAAGGTCAATCAAAATTTCAAGAACTTTGAAAGTTGCTTCAAGTGCAGTCGCAAAACCCATCAAATGCTATGATGAAACTGGCTCTCATGAGGACCGCCACAGGAAAGGAAAACCCAGAGTTACCTCTGCTGCAGAGAATAAGTTAATTAGAAATTGTAGACCAAATAAATGCTTTACAGAGTTCAAGTAACAGACACATCTCAACATCAAGTGTTTAGAGGAGACTGTGTGAATCAGGCCTTCATGGTCGAATTGCTGCAAAGAAACCACTACTGAAGGACACCAATAAGAAGAAGATACTTATTTGGGACAAGAAACATGAGCAATGGACAGTAGACCATTTGGTCTGATGAGTCCAAATTTGAGATTTTTGGTTTCAACTGCCATGTCTTTGTGAGACGCAGAGTAGGTGAACAGATGATCTCCGCATGTGTGGTTCCCACCGTGAAGCATGGAGGAGGAGGTTTGATGGTGTGGGGGTGCTTTGCTGGTGACACTGTCGATTTAGATTTAAAGGCACACTTACCACAGCATTTTGCAGCGATATGCCATTCAATCTGGTTTGCACTTATTGGGACTATCACATGCCTTCAGGCTGTATAAGGGCTATTCGACCTAGAAGGAGAGTGATGGATTGCTGCATCAGCTGACCTGGCCTCCACAATTACCTGACCTCAACCCAATTGAGATGGACCACAGAGTGAAGGAAAAATTGCCAACAAGTGCTCAGCATATGTGGGAACTCCTTCAAGACCTTTGGAAAAGCATTCTGGGTGATGCTGGTTGATAGAATTCCAAAAGTGTGCAAAGCTGTCATCAAAGCAAAGGGTGGCTACTTTGAACAATGTCAAATATGAAAATATTTTGGTTTGTTTATTAACACTTTTTTGTTTACTGCATGATTCCATTTGTGTTATTTTATAGTTTTGATGTCTTCACAATTATTCTACAATGTAGAAACAGTAAAAAAAAAAAAACTTGAATGAGTAGGTATGTCCAAACGTTTGACTGGTACTATATATATATATATATATATATATATATATATATATATATATATATATATATATATATTCCACATTGACATTAGAGTATTTTTGTAGATTGTTGACAAAAAATGACAATTAAATCCCTTTTAGTCCCACTTTGTAACACAATAAAATGTGAAGAAATCCAATGGGGGTGTAGACTTTCCATAGGCACTGTAATTGAGACTATAAATTATAAGTGCGACTTACCTGAGTGCATCAGCGTTGCCGCTCCTGTGAACACAGGTCACCTCCCGGGTCTGGTATCCAACCTGCAGGTCCCAGAACTTCCCTCCCTGTCGGTTCTGTCTGTTCCTGTTCCTCTTATTTTTGATCAGCTCCTTGGTCTCTGGGTCTTTCACCCTCCCCCTCCCCCTCACCCGCTCTCTCACCCGCTCTCTCACCCGCTCCTTGACTGTTTCCTTGTTTTTCCTGCGCCCTTCTTTGGCTACCTGTCTGCCTTTTCTTCCCTCCTTTCTTTCCTCCTTTCTTTTAATCCTTTCTTCTTTACTCAGACGAGGCTGGCGTGGGGTGGGCACCTCGCTGTCCTCTTTGGCCTCCTTACCCTCTTTACCCTCTCTGCCTTTGCGTTGCCGGTGAGGGACAGCCACATCTTTACCTTGATTAAGAGTTGGAGCCTGCCTGGCCGTGCGAGGGAGGGGTACAGAGCAGGGACCCCAGGATCCCACCCTTAGACTATACAGGCTCTCTGGGCCCACACAGGGACCTGGCTGACAAATCTGGAACTCTGTCAAGTTAGGGCAGGCCGAACCCCCGAACATGGGCGGCGCCAGGACAAAACGGACACGATTCTGAAGACCCGTGCCACACATTTTTGAACAGGAAGTCCATGGGGTGAACTGGGAGACCACGCAGTCCCGTGGGCACGGGATCAGACAGGCCTGCTCCAGCCTGGGCTTGGGCTCAAAGTATTCACAAATCGCCACATCCTCCGCTGGCACGCCATCCGCTTTCTGGACGCAGCCCACCTCGCGTGTCTGGATGCCCTCCTCGCCGTGGAGACACACGGCTGGCCGCTGGATCACCCCGGTGCTACGCATGGACACGGGCACGCACTGATTCCAGGCACCCAGCTGCCAGTCATACAGGTCCTTGTGCCAGTCACATACGTGGAAGCAGCTCTGCTGGTTCTCTGGGCGCTCGGCCTGGTCACAGTTGGTGTGAAGGGTAGTCCAGCCTTCAGAGTGGGCGCACCACACTGCCCGGCTCTGGCTGCCCCCTGGGCCACACTCGCTGCCCATACACCGGCCCCATGGACCTGGGGAAACAGAGACAGTGAGGTCACAGGGAGTTCAACTGAAGGATGTACTATCAGAGCAGTTAGTCAGAATATTATCCAAATGGAAAGCATACTGTGGAGGTAACTCAGCTCATAACCGTCAGATTTTATTGTACAGCGGTGAATCACTATGATTACTGTTTAAAAGTCCTTCTAACATTCCGTCTAAATGTTGCCATTCAAGACTTGGTCGAAAGTCGGAGGGCAGTTTATAAGGAATTTGCTTTATCTCTCCATATGACTTTCCTGTTAATCAAAGCCCCTTGAAAGCCCAGAAGACCACGCTCTTTAGTGCTGCTATACCAGAGGACTATTAGTCAAAGTTTATAAAGTGCTTCTAAGAACTGTAATCCAACAGAAACAACCAAAGTGCCTTGTAGAGGAAGAATAAGTACTTCCTGATAAATAACGCACACGCCAAATCACTCCTCCAAATCACTCCTCCCACTGCAATTAAATCACTCCGCCAAGTGCAATTTTCTGACACACTTCCTTCCTTCCTCTAGGATTTATGAGAATGCAATTAAAGGTCTAGGCAAACATCCCCTTCGAGCATAAAACGCCAAGTAGGTACATGACAGGCAGACAGAGAGCCCAGAGTCAGGGCAGCATTACCACTCTGACTGGATCAATATTCCCAGGAAATGTAGAAGATGGAAGGTATAGTGGGGAGGGAGGTCACTGAGGAATAACCTAACCTGGCTTACCCTAGCATAAACAGTCAGTCAATCAATCTATCAATTCTGCATGAAGGATAAGCAGGGCTTCTAATAATGGTACAATCAGCCCATGACATCACCAGCGCTGATGTGCTTGTGTTTGAGGTGCCGAAAGAAAAGCTCCGCCAATCTCCGGCTGGACAGGATTCACTGCAATGTGGGCCCATCTTGTGGTGCTGAAGGACAGCCCTACTATTCTATCAGTGAGGATTAACGGTGGGGAGGGCCCTTCGCTAGTTTATTTGAGCTCTGTTTGATGTTGTTGGATTGAGCAGCTTGCAGTGCTGCTGCTGGATTGGGCTGCCTGCCTTTCTGAAAGCTGAGGCTGGGGAAGGAGAGCCTTCGTAGCTTACTGTGTGAGAGGGCAAGCTGCTCAGATGAATCTGTATTACGGAACTGGGTCAGAGTCAGAGGTATTCTCCTCCTAGCTCAACGAACTACCACGGGCTCTCCCATCCACCCCCTTCTTTTCCCTCGCATCTCCCCGCCTCTCTGGTGTCCCAGTGATCTATCTAAGCAGAGCCAGGGAGGAGTGCCGGCTGTTGTAACAAGGACACAGCCTGGGGTTTACTGACTCCTGGTCCCAGATCAGTTATTGCTGTGTAACAAGGCATAATAACAACCAGAGGAGTAGGCATAACAGATCTGGGACCAGGCAAGGGTGAGTGTAGCCTACAGGGGGAGGAATCACAAAGGAAGCAAAGCTAAGAGCTGAAAGCTGAAGGAGTCAACCTGGGTTTGTAGTTTGGGAGTTGTCTTAAAGGTCAGATAACTTCAAGAAGACATAAGTAATGATTTCCCCCAAGAGATTCATACATGTCCCATATTTGTGTATCTGCCTGTCTTGCTGTATGCCTGATTATACGCATATGGTAAACTACTACTGATTGACTGCCGGAGGTTCAGCACAGGGGAAATCTCTATGAATGAAAAGCTTAAATTGCTGCACAATCCCCTTTGGCTACCTGAAAACCAGACACAAGCAAGAATATGTTCGCCCTATTATGCTACAAGACTGTTTCTTACCAGAGAAGACTAAATAACAAAGTTCCAATGTAGGCCACTATATCTGCCTGACATAGAATAGACTAGCCTGGGATGTGTGATTCATGACAAGCAGGTTCAGAAGGAGAGGAGAGTAGAGGAGAGGAGAGTAGAGGAGAGGAGAGGGGAGGAGAGGAGAGGAGAGGAGAGGAGTCTGAGGACTGAGGACTGAGGAAGGAGGACAGGGGCTGTTTTAAGCAGTGCTTTATGTCTTGGCTCAGTAAAGCACAGCCATGGTGACGAAAATGTCAGCGGAAGGAGCAGTGCCTGAATTAGCAGTAGAGAGAGAGGCCGGTCGATACGCATCAATAACACCTAGCAAGAAACTGCCTTCGACACAAGAGACAGCCCCGCCGCTGCTGCTGCCACTGAGACACACACAAACAGACACATGGACTCATAGACACATGGACTCAAGGACACATGGACTCATGGACTCATGGACACATGGACTCATAGACACATGGACTCAAGGACACATGGACACATGGACTCAGAGACACATGGACTCAAGGACACATGGACTCATGGACTCATGGACACATGGACTCAGAGACTCATGGACTCATGGACACATGGACTCATGGACTCATGGACACATGGACTCATAGACACATGGACTCAAGGACACATGGACTCATGGACTCATGGACACATGGACTCATAGACACATGGACTCAAGGACACATGGACTCATGGACTCATGGACACATGGACTCAAGGACACATGGACTCATGGACTCATGGACACATGGACTCAGAGACACATGGACTCAAGGACACATGGACTCATGGACACATGGACTCAGAGACTCATGGACTCATGGACACATGGACTCATGGACTCATGGACACATGGACTCATAGACACATGGACTCAAGGACACATGGACTCATGGACTCATGGACACATGGACTCATAAACACATGGACTCAAGGACACATGGACTCATGGACTCATGGACACATGGACTCAGAGACTCATGGACTCATGGACACATGGACTCATGGAGAGATGGACTTGTGGACACATGGACTCATGAACTCATGGACACATGGACACATGGACACATGGACTCATGGACAGATGGATTCATGGACACATGGACTCATGGACTCATGGACACATGGACATATGGACACATGGACACATGGACTCATGGACTCATGGACTCTTGAGCTCATGGACTCATGGACACATATATACATATATATATAGATATATAGATACATAGATACATAGATACATAGACACATAGACACATATATACATAGACACATACACATTTGTGGCTGCCATTGTAACATACTCCTTGCTAGAAAGTGAGGGAAGGTTCGATTGACCGGCCTTTTCACAAAGAAATCAACACTAAATTGATTTTCATAATTGAGAGAAAGGACAAAAGAGGCATCTGATTAGCTAAGGGGTTTAAGCATTCCCAGCACTCTATTCTCTAAAGAAGAACATGTTACAGCTGTGACACATTAGCCTCTGCAGGGGAAGGGTGTGCGCTGTGTGTGTTTGTGTGTGTGTGTGTGTGGAGGGGGGGGATTTTGGATTCAGAGGCTCCCCCCGCTCTGCAGGTGTTCACAGTCATTTATGAACATGTCAGTGGGTGATATGGTTATCCACAGTATGACAGAGAGGGGGAGTGAGTAGGGGAGAACAGCTCAAATTGGCCTGCTTCCCTCCATCACACACACACACACACACACACACACACACACACACACACACACACACACACACACACACACACACACACACACACACACACACACACACACACACACACACACACACACACACACACCTGCGTCCCCTGTCAACCACTGAGAGTAGCCAGGAGGAAATAAGGGCCCTCTAACAGCATAGAGGAGGGGTACAAGGGGTGTGATACATCAGCCAATCCCCTCTCCTCGAGCCCCCCTTAGAACACCCACCCCAGACGGACCAACCAGGAACAACCACCCCAGGCGGACCAACCAGGAACACCCACCCCAGGCGGACCAACCAGGAACACCCACCCCAGGGGGGCAACACAGAACACGTTAGCAAAAGAGAAAGAAAGAAGAGAAGTGGGGGATGTGAGAGATTGACGGTTAGTTTGAAAGGCAAATACCGAAATAGAGGGAGAGAGAGGGAGAGAGGAGGGGAGAGAGGAGAGGGAGAGGAGGGTGGAGAGGAGCCTATTGTGAAGAGAGATGGATGATGATGATGTAGAGAGAGAGAGAGTGAGTGAGTGAGTGAGTGAGTGAGTGAGTGAGTGAGTGAGTGAGTGAGTGAGTGAGTGAGTGAGTGAGTGAGTGAGTGAGTGAGTGAGTGAGTGAGTGAGTGAGTGAGTGAGGCGAAGTCTGACTCTCCCTGGCCAATTATTGGGCCATGTACCAGTCCTTAGAACCACAGCCCTAGGGCCCTAATGTTTGCGTGGCTATAAGTACACTCATCTTCCTCACCATCACCACACACACACACATGTTCCTGACTTAGCTCTGTGTTTCTCTGCCTTTCCAGTAACACACCACACACAGCCTTAATCTTTGCAAATGACATTCCCCTCTGCTGCTCACACACCCCAGTCGTTACCCTCAGCGGTTATTTTCCTGCCACGCTATCGCATTTTGTATCACCAGACAAATCAATTACTCACGATCCTTTTATTTGTTAATTCGTTTTAATCCCACTCTCTCTGCAGACAGCTTTGAATCGATAGGAGGAAGAAGGTCATCTTTTGAGGGAAATAAGTGATGTTTTTCTGCCTTTGGAGACAGGCTGTAACAGGCTGTAATGCTGGTGTCTCAACACCCTGTTATTCACTGATAAGATGATGAACCGAGACCCTCGTTGTGCTACCACAGGAGTGGAGAGACTGGGGGAACCGAGAAGAGGAGGGGAGAGACTAGGGGGAAGGAGAGGAGTAGGGGATAGACTGGGGGGAAGGAAAGGAGGAGGGGAGAGACTGGGGGGAAGGAGAAGGAGGGAGATAAGGGCAAGAGAGAGGAAGAGAGGAGAGAGAGAAAGACAGACAGAAAGAGTGCAAGTGAGAGAGAGAGAGAGAGAGAGAGAGAGAGAGAGAGAGAGAGGGACTTGTCCCCATGCTTATATCCTCAGTTGCTTTCTTGACAGCTAAAAAAAATTGGATCAGTGTGAAAATTCAGCCCCAGTAATGGGATGACTTTTACATGTCCCTCTCCCCTCTCTCCATCCCTCACTCCTCCGCCTATCCCTCCCTCCCATGGTGCCTGGTAGAGGACAGGCGGTGGCATTTACCAGGGAAATGGAAAGCAGTGTGAGGTGTTAAACCCCACCAGAGGGTTTGGGTGGAGGTGTGTGTGTGTGTGTGTGTGTGTGTGTGTGTGTGTGTGTGTGTGTGTGTGTGTGTGTGTGTGTGTGTGTGTGTGTGTGTGTGTGTGTGTGTGTGTGTGTGTGTGTGTGTGTGTGTGTGTGTGTCTCACCATAGGGTGTGGATGGAGAAGATGAGAAAACGGGGGGAAATGGGGAACCCCACCAGGCTAGTCAATCTGTATTCCTACTGTATGCTGAACACACGCCTATGATAAAGAAACAGTGAAAAGGTCAGGGATTTCAGATTAACCATCTACTTCATGTCCCCATGTGGAGATGATGTTATGTCCATTATTTCCATTAAAATGGAAACAAGGAATATCTTCCCGACCCTAAAGCACAAACTGAAAATTTAGTCACAACGAGCCCCCAGGTATTAGTCTGCCTACGCCAGAAACACAGCCTCATAGGACAGCAACTATATAAATCTTCCTCTCCCTGTCCCTCCCTTTCCCTCTCTCTTTATCTCTCCCATTCCCTCTCCCTCTCTTCCAATTAGTTCTCCCTGAGATGACCTTCTGTGGTTGAGTGACCTACTTCCAGGTCACCTGGTGTCTGAGCGGTGGTTGACCCGCACACAGTGATTCAACGCTTTGATCTCCAACAGGATTGATCAAATGAAAAGGGAGTGTGTAAATGAAGGAAAATGAAAGAGTCCATGTGTAAATGGACAGGGCTTTGTGTCGTTCTCTTCGTGGTTCTCTTCCTGGTTCTCTTAGTGGTGGTTTTGGTGGCGTGCTAAGAGAAGACGAGCTCTGTTTATGAAGGAAAGCTTTACGTAGTTTCTCAGACAACATTTGAACCAAATGACAGCATGTTGTAAAGCTTTAGTGTTTAGGCATCAGGCATCAAAAGCATCATGACCAGACATTGTTTCTATATCCGTAAAGAGGGTTTCCCGAACACAGGTTAAGTATAGCTCTGTCAGAAATAGGCTTAATCTGTTTCTGGAAATCAGACCCTAAAAGAACTGTACAATAACATCTAACTGACCACCCGATAAAGCACCCCAGACAGGCACGTAGACAGGACAATCAGTCTGAAACTATGTAGTCAGTAAATAAAATGAAATCTTAAAATCATTTGTCACATGCGCCGAATACAACAGATGTAGATAATACTTAAAGATGTCCAAGATGGCGTAGCAATCAGACGTCTTTGTCTTTGTCTTGTCTCGTCCCATGTGTATCAAATCAAATCAAATCAAATTGTATTTGTCACATACACATGGTTAGCAGATGTTAATGCGAGTGTAGCGAAATGCTTGTGCTTCTAGTTCCGACAATGCAGTAATAACCAACAAGTAATCTAACTAACAATTCCAAAACTACTGTCTTATACACAGTGTAAGGGGATAAAGAATATGTACATAAGGATATATGAATGAGTGATGGTACAGAGCAGCATAGGCAAGATACAGTAGATGGTATCGAGTACAGTATATACATATGAGATGAGTATGTAAACAAAGTGGCATAGTTAAAGTGGCTAGTGATACATGTATTACATAAGGATGCAGTCGATGATATAGAGTACAGTATATACGTATGCATATGAGATGAATCATGTAGGGTAAGTAACATTATATAAGGTAGCATTGTTTAAAGTGGCTAGTGATATATTTACATCATTTCCCATCAATTCCCATTATTAAAGTGGCTGGAGTTGAGTCAGTGTCAGTGTCAGTGTCAGTGTGTTGGCAGCAGCCACTCAATGTTAGTGGTGGCTGTTTAACAGTCTGATGGCCTTGAGATAGAAGCTGTTTTTCAGTCTCTCGGTCCCAGCTTTGATGCACCTGTACTGACCTCGCCTTCTGGATGATAGCGGGGTGAACAGGCAGTGGCTCGGGTGGTTGATGTCCTTGATGATCTTTATGGCCTTCCTGTAACATCGGGTGGTGTAGGTGTCCTGGAGGGCAGGTAGTTTGCCCCCGGTGATGCATTGTGCAGACCTCACTACCCTCTGGAGAGCCTTACGGTTGAGGGCGGAGCAGTTGCCGTATCAGGCGGTGATACAGCCCGCCAGGATGCTCTCGATTGTGCATCTGTAGAAGTTTGTGAGTGCTTTTGGTGACAAGCCGAATTTCTTCAGCCTCCTGAGGTTGAAGAGGCGCTGCTGCGCCTTCTTCACGATGCTGTCTGTGTGAGTGGACCAATTCAGTTTGTCTGTGATGTGTATGCCGAGGAACTTAAAACTTGCTACCCTCTCCACTACTGTTCCATCGATGTGGATAGGGGGGTGTTCCCTCTGCTGTTTCCTGAAGTCCACAATCATCTCCTTAGTTTTGTTGACGTTGAGTGTGAGGTTCAGATATCTTTTTACATCTTTTTCTTCGCATTCTTTTTAATATTTTTCCTAAACCTCAACTTCAAAATACTCTCCTTTTATTTTTAAAGTATTTCTATTTACCTCTGAACTGGTATACCTCAACTGAAGCTAGCTAGCTAACTAGCTACCAGCTATCAGTTATCAGTCAGCTAACCACTGTTGGCGGTCATCAGCTAACCTGTAGCTCGGAAAGCAATCGCCAGTTCGTACAATGCGTTTCAAACCAGAGCATACCGGACCTATTTTCCTGTCCATATCCCCGGATTTCTACCTTAAAGTCTGAACCTTTTCATCTGGATCATGGCAGCTAGCTAACCGCAACCCGGGTTGACTACTCCTGGCTAACGTTTCTGTCCCGGAGCAAGCACCAACTAGCCTGGAGCTAGCCCATGCTAGACCCATCTCCCGGCTAGGGCTCCTGGGCTACTCCTGAAGCCCACTCCTCGGCTACAATATCCAGACCCCTTCTACTGCTGGTACGGGGCAATGAACCCCGCCGATCCTTCACGACTGGAATACTGACATAATCTGCCGGAGGATCCCAACAGGCCCCTCAGACGCAACGTCCCCTGAAAGCCCATTCTGCTAACCGCGGCCTGCTAGCTATCTATAGCATATTGGACTGTTAGCTGAACCATCGGCCAGTTTCTTGGATCACTATAACCATTTTGCCAATTGGACTTGGATGCCTCTGCTACTTGGAACCCTACTAATTCCACGACTGGTCTTTCGACGTCACCGCACGAGGAGACAAAAACAGACTTTCTCCCATTGCGACGTCCCTTAAAGGCCCTTATGCTAGTTTGCTAGTCCCGGCCTGCTAACTGCTAGCTTGCTAACTGTCTGAATCGCCATGTCTCCAGCCAGCCCAACCACTCACTGGACCCATATGATCACTTGGCTACGCATGCCTCTCCCTAATATCAATATGCCTTGTCCATTACTGTCCTGGTTAGTGATTACTGTCTCATTTCACTGTAGAGCCTCTAGCCCTGCTCAATATGCCTTAACCAACCATGTTGTTCCACCATCCACATATGCGATGACATCACCTGGTTTAAACGTCTCTAGAGACTATATCTCTCTCATCATTACTCAATGCCTAGGTTTACCTCCAATGTACTCTCTTCCTACCATACCTTTGTCTGTACATTATGCCTTGAATCTATGCTACCATGCCCAGAAACCTGCTCCCTTTACTCTCTGTTCCGAACGTGCTAGATGGCCAGTTCTTATAGCCGTTAGCAGTACCCTTATCCTACTTGTCCTCTGTTCCTCTGGTGATGTAGAGGTTAATCCAGAACCTCCTACTCCCCAGGTGCTCTCATTTGTTGAATTCTGTAACTGTAAAAGCCTTGGTTTCAAGCATATTAACATAGAAGCCTCCTCCCTAAGTTTGCTTTATTCACTGCTTTAGCACACTCTGCCAACCCAGATGTCTTAGCCGTGTCTGAATCCTGGCTTAGGAAAACCCCCAGAAACGCTGAAATTTCCATCCCTAACAATAACATTTTCCGCCAAGATAGAACCGGCAAAGGGGGCAGTGTTGCAATCTACTGCAGAGATAGCCTGCAGAGTTCTGTCTTACTATCCAGGTCTGTACCAAAACAATTCGAGCTTCTACTTCTAAAAATTCACCTTTCCAGAAACAAGTCTCTCACTGTTGCCACTTGCTATAGACCTCCCTCTGCCCCCAGCTGTGCCCTGGACACCATATGTGAATTGATTGCTCCACATCTATCTTCTGAGCTCGTGCTGCTAGGTGACCTAAACTGGGACATGCTTAACACCCTGGCCATCCTACAATCTAAGCTTGATGCCCTCAATCTCACACAAATTATCATAGATATCATCCTAACTAATTCACCCTCCAAATACTTGGTTTTCAACCAAGATCTCAGCGATCACCTCCTCATTGCCTGCATCCGTAATGGGTCTGCGGTCAAACGGCCATCCCTCATCACTGTCAAACGCTCCGTAAAACACTTCATCGAACAGGCTTTTCTAATCGACCTGGCCGGGGTATCCTGGAACGACAATGATCTCATCCCGTCAGTAGAGGATGCATGGTTATTCTTTAAAAGTGCCTTCCTCACCATCTTAAATAAGCATGCTCCATTAAAAAAATGTTGAACTAGGAATAGATATAGCCCTTGTTTCACTCCAGACCTGTCTGCCCTTGACCGGCAGAAGACCATCCTGTGGTATTATGCATTAGCATCGAATAGCCCCCATGATATGCAACTTTTCAGGGAAGTTAGGAACCAATATACACAGGCAGTTAGGAAAGCTAATGCTAGCTATTTGAAACAGAAATTTGCATCCTGTAGTACAAACTCAAAAAGGTTCTGGGACACTGTAAAGTCCATGGAGAATAAGAGCACCTCCTCCCAGCTGCCCACTGCACTGAGGCTAGGAAACACTGTCACTACCGATAAATCCACAATAATTGAGAATTTCAATAAGCATTTTTTTATGGCTGGCCACGCTTTCCACCTGGCTACCCCTACCCCGGTCAACAGCCCTGCGCTCCCCCATAGCTGATGCTCTGAAAGAGCTGCAAAATCTGAACCCCTACAAATCAGCTGGGCTCGACAATCTGGACCCTCTCTTTCTAAAATGATCTGCCGAAATTGTTGCAACCCCTATTACTAGCCTGTTCAACCTCTCTTTCATATCGTCTGAGATTCCCATAGATTGGAAAGCTGCCACGGTCATCCCCCTCTTCAAAGTTGGAGACACTCTAGACCCAAACTGCTACAGACCTATATCTATTCTAACCTGCCTTTCTCAGGTCTTTGAAAGCCAAATTAACAGACAGATTACCGACCATTTCGAATGTCTCTATGGGGGTGCCACAGGGTTCAATTCTCGGGCCGACTCTCTTCTCTGTATACATCAATGAAGTCGCTCTCGCTGCTGGTTATTCTTTGATCCACCTCTACGCAGACGACACCATTCTGTCTACCTCCGGCCCTCATTGGACACTGTGTTACCTAACCTCCAGATGAGCTTCAATGCCATACAACTCTCCTTCTGTGGCCTCCAACTGCTCTTAAATGCAAGTAAAACTAAATGCATGCTCTTTAACCGTTCACTGCCCGCACCTGCCTGCCCATCCAGCATCACTACTCTGGACGGTTCGGACTTAGAATATGTGGACAACTACAAATACCTAGGTGTCTGGTTAGACTGTAAACTCTCCTTCCAGACTCACATTAAGCACTCCAATCCAAAGTTAAATCTAAAATCGGCAACAAAGCATCCTTCGCTCATGCTGCCAAACATACCCGCGTAAACCTGACTATCCTACCGATCCTCGACTTCGGCGATGTCATTTACAAAATAACCTCCAACACTCTACTCAACAAATTGGATGCAGTCTATCACAGTACCATCTGTTTTGTCACCAAAGCCCCATATACTACCCACCACTGTGACCTGTATGCTCTCGTTGGCTGGCCCTCGCTTCATACTCGTCGCCAAACCCACTGGCTCCAAGTCATCTTCAAGTCTCTGCTGGGTAAAGCCCCGCCTTATCTCAGCTCACTGGTCACCATAGCAGCACCCACCCATAGCACGCGCCCCAGCAGGTATATCTCACTGGTCACCCCCAAAGCCAATTCTTCCTTTGGCCTCTAGTTCTCTGCTGTCAATGACTGGAACGAACTGCAAAAATCTCTGGAGTTGGAGACTCTTACCTCCCTCACTAGCTTTAGGCACCAGCTGTCAGAGGAGCTCACAGATCACTGCACCTGTACATAGCACATCTGTAAATAGCCCATCCAATCTACCTCATCCCCATACTGTATTTATTTATTTATTTATCTTGATCCTTTGCACCCCAGTATCTCAACTTGCACATTCATCTTCTGCACATCCTACCATTCCAGTTTTGAATTGCTATATTGTAGTTAATTTGCCTCCATATCCTATTTATTGCCTTACCTCTCTTATCCTACCTCATTTGCACATGCTGTACATAGACTTTTCTACTGTATTATTGATTGTATGTTTGTTTATTCCATGTGTAACTCTGTGTTGTTGTATGTGTCGAACTGCTTTGCTTTATCTTGGCCAGGAGAACTTGTTATTAACTAGCCTACCTGGTTAAATAAAGGTGAATAAAAAAATTAAAATTAAAATACAGTGAAATGCTTACTTACAAGTCCTTAACCAACAATGCAGTTCAAGAAATAGAGTTTATATAATTTTTAAAAATTAAATAAAATCAAAAAGTAATACAAGACAATTACATAACAATAACGAGGCTATTTACAAGGGTTACCGGTACCAAGTCAATGTGCGTGGGTACAGGTTAGTTGATGTCATTTGTAAAGTTAATATGCATAGATAATAAACAACTAGTAGCAGCAGTGTAAAAACAAAGGGGGTGTGGGGTCAATGTAAATACTCCTGGTGGCCATTTGATTAATTGTTCAGTAGTCTTATGGCTTGGGGGTAGAAGCTGTTAAGGAGCCTTTTGGTCCTAGACTTGGCACTCCGGGACCGCTCACCATGCCGTAGCAGAAAGAACAGTCTATGACTTGGGTGACTGGTGTCTTTAACCATTTCTTTGGCCTTCCTCTGACACCACCTAATATATAGGTCCTGGATGTCAGGAGGCTTGGCCCCATATGCACTACCCTCTGTAGTGCCTTGTACAACCGGTCAGGATGCTCTCGATTGTGAAGTTGTAGAACTTTTTGAGGATCTGGGAGGAGCGTGATCACACAGTCGTGCAGACCAGCTGGTGCTCTCATGCATGCTTCGGTGTTGCTTGCCTTGAAGCAAGCATAAAAGGCATTTAGCACGTCAGGTATTCTCGCGTCACTGGGCAGCTCACAACTGGGTTTCCCTTTGTAGTTCATAATAGTTGTCAAGCCCTGCCGCATCTGACTAGCGTCAGAGCCGATGGAGGATTCAATCTTGGCACTGTATTGACACTTTGCCTGGAAGATGGTTCATCTGAGGGCGTAGCGGGATTTCTTGTAAGTGTCCAGATTTGTGTCCCGCTCCGTGAAAGCGGCAGCTCTAGCCTTTAGCATGGTGAGGATGTTGCCTGTAATCCATGGTTTTGGTTTGGATATGTACGTACAGTCACTGTGGGGACCACGTCGTCGATGCACTTATTGATTAAGCCGTTGACTAAGGTGTTATACTCCTCATTGCCATTGGATGAAAACCGGAACATATTCCAGTCTGTGCTAGCAAAATAGCCCCGTAGCGTAGCATTCGTGTCATCTGACCACTTCTGTATTGAGCTAGCAGGAATCAAGATAGAATGATGGTCATATTTGTCAAATAGAGAGTGAGGGAGAGCTTTGTATGCGTCTCTGTGTGTGGATTAATAGTGGTCTAGAGTTTTTTTCTCCTCTGGTTGCACATGTGACATGATGGTAGTAAAACATATTTCATTTTGCCTGCATTGAATTCCCCGGCCACTAAGAGCACCGCTTCTGGATGAGCATTTTCTTGTTTGCTTGTGGTCTTATACAGCTTTTTGAGTGTGGTCTTAGTACCAACATCGGTTTGTGGTGGTAAATAGATGGCTATGAATAATATATGTGAGAACTATCTTGGTAGATAGAGTGATATACAGCTTATCATGAGGTATTCTACCTTAGGCGAACAATAACTCGAGACTTCTTTAATTTTAGACATTGCGCACCAGGAGTTATTGACAAACAGACACACTCCCCACCCCTCATCTTACCAGATGTAGCTGTTCTGTCCTGCTGAAGCCAGCCAGCTCTATATAATATGTGTCATCATTTAGCCACGCTTCTGTGGAACATAAGATATTACACTTTTTAATGTCCTGTTGGTAGGATAGTATTAATCGTAGATCGTCCAGTTTGTTTTCCAATGATTGCATGTTGGCCAATAATACAGAAGGTAGTGGTGGTTTACCTACTCGTCTGAAAATTCTTACAAGGCACCCGCCTCCTCCCCCTTTTTCTTCATGCAGATGACAGGGATTTGGGCCTTGTCTCGACAAAGCAGTATTTCCTTTGCGTCGGACTCATTAAAGAAAAAATCTTTGTCCGGTTCGAGGTGGGTAATTGCTGTTCTGATGTCCAGAAGCTCTTTTCGGTCATAAGAGACGGTAGCAGCAACATTATGTACAAAATGAGTCACAAACAATGCGAAAAAACAAACAGAAATAGTGCCATTATATTAAACATGATACCAGGGGCTCAGATTACTGGTCATGTATCTTTTATAAGGCCAGTCAGAGTAGTGGGTCTCTTCCCTTTAAGGGGGAGGCACATTACATGCCTCATTTACAATGTTGTGCTGCATGGCAGAGTGGCTCTTTGAACCAGACACACAAAGCTGGCTCGATCTTAACACAGACTTGCGTAAAGCCTCTCACAGACCTGAGGGGGTGACAACCCATATTCCCTATCTGCTTTTGTGGGCAGTTTTTGGGGCAGTTTGTGGGAAAATTATAATTAATAAAAATAAAATATCTGCACGGGGCACTGGAGGACAACTATGCCATTTGTGGGAGGATTTCGGGATGAACTCTTGACCCTTTTGACGTGTGTAGGGTGGGAAATCATCCATGGGCAATGGAGCAACAATGATTATACATTACTTCAGGATGGTCGACATGGCGTAGAAATTACATAAATATACAAAATGCTATTTTGGGCAAAACATAATTCGTCATTTATTCTGAACAAAAACATAAACGCAACATGCAACAATTTCAAGGATTTTACAGTTGCAGTTCATAGTATAACAAAATCAGTCAATTTAAATACATTTGTTCTGCCTTAATCTACGGATTTCGCATGACTGGAAAGAGGCGCAGCCATGGGTGGACCTGGGAGGGCACTTGGGAACCAGGCCAACCCACTGGGGAGCCAGGCCCAGCCAATCAGAATGTGTTTTTCCCCACAAAGGGGCTTTATTCATGCAATGATGTACGCTGATAGTCGGGAAGCAAGTTCAGGGAGTGAACACATTCAACACGAACATGATACAGAAACAAAAACAATGATGACTGGGGGAAAAACAAAGGGAGTCACATATAAAGGGCAGGTAATCAAGGAGGTGATGGAGTCCAGGTGAGTGTCATTATGCGCGTAACGCTGGTGACAGGTGTGCGCCCTAACGAGCAGCCTGGTGACCTAGCGGCCGGAGAGGGTGTGCACGTGACAGTACCCCCTCCCCTCCCCGACTAAGATGACGATCCCAGGGAACAAGAGGGGACCGGTCACCTCTGATAAGGTGCGGGAACCTGTTAATCCGGCTGAGGCGCGGGAGCATGACGACCTAGAGCGCCGGAGAGAGACCATACATGACAGTACCCCCTCCCTGGCACTTTTGGCTCCAGCCGCAGGACGCCAACCACGGAAACCTGACGAACCGGCTGAGGAGTAAGAGCCTGATGAGTCGGTTGAGACCTCCCCGGTTGCCTCGGTTGCCTCGGTTGAGGCACGGGAACCTGTTCACCCAGCTTAAGCATGGGAGCCTATCTAACCCGCTGAGGCATGGGAGCCTACAAACTGGCTGAGGCCTCACAGGTAGCTCCGGCTCCAACACCCGGACCAGACATCACCCCCAACACAAAAACAAACAAAAACACTCAGAAATGCTCCTTAGTTTCATCAGCTGTCCGGGTGGCTGGTCTCAGACGAAGGTGAAGGTGAAGAAGCCGGATGTGAAGGTCGTGGGCTGGCGTGGTTACACGTGGTCTGTGGTTGTGAGGCTAGTTGGACGTACTGCCAAGTTCTCTAAAACGATGTTGGAGGAGGCTTGTGGTAGAGAAATGAACATAAAATGATTTGGCAACAGCTCTGGTGGACATTCCTGCAGTCAGCATGCCAATTCCACACTCCCTAAAAACTTGAGACATCTGTGGCATTGTGAGGTGTAACAAAACTGTACATTTTAGTGTCCTTTTATTGTCCCCAGCACAAGGTGTACCTGTCTAATGTTCATGCTTTTTGATCAGTTTATTGACATGCCACACCTGTCAGGTGGATGGATAATCTGTGCAAAAGAGAAATGCTCACTAACAGGGTGTAAACAAATTTGTCCACAAAATTTGAGAGAAATAAACTTTTTGTGCAGATGGAAATCTTTTATTTCAGCTAATAAAACGTGGAACCAATACTTTACATATTACATTTATATTTTTATTCAGTGTACATTTGCATGTAGTTTATGACTAAGTCATGACATGGATTTACTAAGATATGGTACTAATAATGATTAGCAACCTCTATAGCCTCGTACCTCAAATCAGAGATAGCTAAGGCCTCATCTATCAGAGATGCTGGTACAGCGCTTTGTCAGACGTCCAAGCAGACATTCCAGCTGCGGTGTGAGGAAAAGTGGAGGCACTCAGCAATATCAGCAAACTGCCCTGGACCATATTATCTGCATGTATAAATCATAGACTGGTTGAGTTGCCATCTTCCTAAAGCCCAGATAACGGGAAACATCTGTGGGGAACCGTGCCACTGGTCGCTGACAGGCACAGGGAGAAATTGGAACATGATGGAGAACTAGCTCCTCTCCTCACTCTCTGGCTGCACTCACTGCATTCATTATTCACCTGTCTGTGTTTGTGTGCTTACACATCCGTGTGTGTGTAGAGTGTGTGAAACAGCCAGTGGGTACAGGTGCTGGATAAGAGGATGAGGCACACCTTGTTGTTAGCTATTGTTTACAGACAGATAATTTCACTTATCATTCACTGTATCACAATTCCAGTGGGTCAGAAGTATAAATACACTAAGTTGGCTGTGCTTTAAACAGCTTGGAAAATTCCAGAAAATGATGTCATGGCTTTAGAAGCTTCTGATAGGCAATTTAAACATAATTTGAGTCAATTGGAGGTGTACCTGTGGATGTATTTCAATGCCTACCTTCAAACCCAGTGCCTCTTTGCTTGACATCATGGACAAATCAAAAGAAATCAGCCAAGACCTCAGAAAAAAATTGTAGACCTCCACAAGTCTGGTTCATCCTTGGGAGCAATTTCCAAATGCCTGAAGGTACCACGTGCATCTGTACAAACAATAGTACGCAAGTACAAACACCATGGGACCACACAGCCGTCATACCGCTCAGGAAGGAGACGTGTTCTGTCTCCTAGAGATGAACGTACTTTGGTGCGAAAAGTGCAAATCAATCCCAGAACAACAGCAAAGGACCTTGTGAAGATGCTGGAGGAAACAGGTACAAAAGTATCTATATCCATGGTAAAACAAGTCCTATATCAACATAACCTGAAAGGTCGCTCAGCAAGGAAGAAGCCACTGCTTCAAAACCGCCATAAAAAAAGCCAGACTACGGTTTGCAACTGCACATGGGAACAAAGATGGTACTTTTTGGAGAAATGTCCTCTGGTCTGATGAAACAAAAATAGAACTGTTTGGCCATTATGACCATCGTTATGTTTGGAGGAAAAAGGGGGATGCCTGCAAGCCGAAGAACACCATCCCAACCGTGAAGCACGGGGGTGGCAGCATCATGTTGTGGGGGTGTTTTGCTGCAGGAGGGACTGGTGCACTTCACAAAATAGATAGCTTCATGAGGGAGGAAAATTATCTGGATATATTGAAACAACATCTCAAGACATCAGTCTTAAGTTAAGTCTTAAGTTAAATCTTGGTCACAAATGGGTCTTCCAAATGGACAATGACCCACAACATACTTCCAAAGTTGTGGCAAAATGGCTTAAGTCAAGGTATTGGAAAGTCAAGGTATTGGAGTGGCCATCGCAAAGCCCTGACCTCAGTCCTATAGAAAATGTGTGGGCAGAACTGAAAAAGCATGTGCGAGCAGGGAGGCCTAAAAACCAATATTCACCCAGCTTATTGTGGGAAGCTTGTGGAAGGCTACCCGAAACGTTTGACCGAAGTTAAACAATTTAAAGGCAATGCTACCAAATACTAATTGAATGCGTGTAAACGTCTGACCCACTGGGAATTTGATGAAAGAAATAAAAGCTGAAATAAATTCATCTCTACTATTATTCTGACATTTCACATTCTTAAAATAAAGTGGTGAACCTAACTGACCTAAAACAGGGAATATTTACTAGGATTAAATGTCAGGAATTGTGGAAAAACTGAGTTTAAATGTATTTGGCTAAGGTGTATGTAAACTTCCGACTTCAACTGTACATACACACTGCACCAGTACCTTTCTGCGTGGTGTTCTGTAAAGGTGTAGGTGGAAGATAAGGCATTGGACACAATTCAGCCGGTTGTCTCTCTTTTAATGACTGCATGGAATGGATACAAATACAAGGCAAAAGTTACTGCTGTAGTCTGGACTCCATACAAGTACATTTGCCCGATAAAAGACTAAAGACAGTGCAGAAAACCCATGAGAAAATAATAAAAGACCCTCACCCGCCACAAAGCGAACGATAGTTGAGCTAGCTTTGCAAAGTTGCACTCGAACATTATCCCCATTCACGTGAATATATATTCCTATAAACAGTAATGCAACACTAAATCAGTGACGATATAACTTTTGCTTGTCTTTTCTTGTGTATTTGTGAACATTTGCAAACATGTGCATTCATGTGCATTCAAAAGACTGGAGCATACGTAACACCTACCTCTCTTCATCACGCTCTGAGCATACTGAGGAGTAAGAGCATGGCTCCCGTTGATGACATCACAGCATTAACACAATTTAGAAAAGAAATACAGTAAAATAATTCACTCTTGAAAGTAATGTAATACATACTTAAAATAATACATTGAAATAAATATGACACACACATGCACAAACATACACATGTACTCACACATACCCACACACCCTTAATGTGCATTTGAGAGGGAGCTGATTTCCTGTGACTGCTTCACTGGAGCAGGAAGCAGAATACATATTCCGCAGCACAGTGGAGGAGATAAGAGATAGGAGCAGAGTTATCTACATGATTTCAAAGTGTTGGCACACACATGTATACACAAACCCGTTAGACATTCTCCTCTCAATTTCCATTTTTGCAATTTTACTGTTTTACAATACAACTAAAGGGTATTTGTGTCAAGAAGAAATCCTCATTGTACGCTACCTCCCCGGGTCCTTGTTCTTCCAGGGCGTTTACACACACACACACACACACACACACACACACACACACACACACACACACACACACACACACACACACACACACACACACACACACACACACACACAAAATAACTACAGTATTTATCTGCCGGTCACCTAGAGCCGATGTGTACAATGAGGCCGCTGTTTGCTGTCCCTAATAACACTACTCCCCACTGCTACCACTACCTCCCTCCCTCACACACACACACAAACACACACACACACACACACACACACACACACACACACACACACACACACACACACACACACACACACACACACACACACACACACACACACACACACACACACACACACACACACACACACACACACACACACATGACCCTTCTCCCTCCCATACACATCCCAGATGTTGAAAATGTATGCTTTGTCCTTCCACTCCCCAGAATATAGAACCAAAAGAAGCGGGGAGGCTGATGTCCCCCCGTCCTCCTCACAAAGTGTTAGAATTGCTTGAGGGTCTTTAAGGAAAAAACATGCAGCTTAAAAAAAGAGGCAATTAGGGTTGAATAGAATTGGTTGCATTTTTTCACCAGACAGACGTGTAAACAGAAACAGAAATAAACTACCCAGAGAAACATTGAGCCTGTGGTAAATATGAATTAAGTGTGTGTGGTATGGAGCTAGAAAGAGCAGTGCAGATAAACATGCCTTCACGGTGAGGCACACACACACACTGTTAATGGCCTCCCCGCACAACATCAAGGTTGGCCACGTTGATTTATTTGCTGCTGAATACTGATTGCCGGCGGGAGCATCAAAAATAATTAGCTGCAGCAAGAGAGAGGGAACAACCAGCCCTTTGTACGACAGATAGAAGAAGGGACACAGAAAGCCACACAGAGAGCCGGGACAGCCGTGGTGGTGTAAGACCTGATCAGGCTACCCTAGGGCAGGCCTCAACACACACATACACAGAGAAGTGAGAATTGATCCCCCATGAGGGAGAATGCAGGGAGAAACGAGGCCCCTGACCCACTGCCACAGAGAGAAGAGACAGCAAGGTGACTCTTTGGAGAAATGTGCCCTTACATGAAAAGGCATTAGTCAGGCTGAGAGAGAGAGAGAGAGAGAGAGAGAGAAAGAGAGAGAGAGAGAGAGAGAGAGAGAGAGAGAGAGAGAGAGAGAGAGTGAGAGAGGGTGTGAGAGAGAGAGAGTGAGAGAGGGTGTGAGAGAGAGAGAGACATGGGAAGGAGAGGGTTGAGGGGCCTAGCAGAACAACATGCTAAAGCCAGGAGTTTCTGTGAAGACAGGAGACAGGAAAGGTTGAGAGAGTGTGGGTGTGGGGAGAAGATAGAGAGGAAGGGAGAGAAAAGTGAGGTGTGGGGAGAGAAGAGAGAGAGGGGTAGGAGAAGAAGATGGGAGTGATGGGGAAAGGGGGAGAGTAAAGAGAGAGCGAGGGTGTGGGAGAGAGAGAGGGGGGAGAAGAGAGAGAGAGCGAGAGGGCCCTTACAGCAAATCTCAGTAAGACAAAAATAATGGTGTTCCAAAAAAGGTCTAGTTGCCAGGGCCACAAATACAAATTCCATCTAGACACCGTTGCCCTAGAGCACACAAAAAACGATATATACATTGGCCTAAACATCAGCGCCACAGGTAACTAACCTCACACTCAACGTCAACAAAACTAAGGAGATGATTGTGGACTTCAGGAAACAGCAGAGGGAACACCCACCTATCCACATCGATGGAACAGTAGTGGAGAGGTTAGCAAGTTTTAAGTTCCTCGGCATACACATCACAGACAAACTGAATTGGTCCACTCACACAGACAGCATCGTGAAGAAGGCGCAGCAGCGCCTCTTCAACCTCAGGAGGCTGAATAAATTTGGCTTGTCACCAAAAGCACTCACAAACTTCTACAGATGCACAATCGAGAGCATCCTGGCGGGCTGTATCACCGCCTGGTACGGCAACTGCTCCGCCCTCAACCGTAAGGCTCTCCAGAGGGTAGTGAGGTCTGCACAACGCATCACCGGGGGCAAACTACCTGCCCTCCAGGACACCTACACCACCCGATGTTACAGGAAGGCCATAAAGATCATCAAGGACATCAACCACCCGAGCCACTGCCTGTTCACCCCGCTATCATCCAGAAGGCGAGGTCAGTACAGGTGCATCAAAGCTGGGACCGAGAGGCTGAAAAACAGCTTCTATCTCAAGGCCATCAGACTGTTAAACAGCCACCACTAACATTGAGTGGCTGCTGCCAACACACTGACACTGACTCAACTCCAGCCACTTTAATAATGGGAATTGATGGGAAATGATGTAAATATATCACTAGCCACTTTAAACAATGCTACCTTATATAATGTTACTTACCCTACATGATTCATCTCATATGCATACGTATATACTGTACTCTATATCATCGACTGCATCCTTATGTAATACATGTATCACTAGCCACTTTAACTATGCCACTTTGTTTACATACTCATCTCATATGTATATACTGTACTCGATACCATCTACTGTATCTTGCCTATGCTGCTCTGTACCATCACTCATTCATATATCCTTATGTACATATTCTTTATCCCCTTACACTGTGTATAAGACAGTAGTTTTGGAATTGTTAGTTAGATTACTTGTTGGTTATTACTGCATTGTCGGAACTAGAAGCACAAGCATTTCGCTACACTCGCATTAACATCTGCTAACCATGTGTATGTGACAAATAACATTTGATTTGATTTGATTTGATTTAACTTCCACAAAGCTGTGAACGATCTGAGAGACAAGGCAAGAAGGGCCTTCTATGCCATCAAAAGGTACATCAAATTCGACATACCAATTAGGGTCTGGCAAAAAGCACTTGAATAAGTTAAAGAACCCATTGCTCTTTATGGTTGTGAGGTCTGGGGTCCACTCACCAACCAATAATTCACAAAATGGGACAAACACCAAATTGAGACTGCATGCAGAATTCTACAGAAATATCCTCTGTGTACAACATGAACACCAAATAATACATGCAGAGCAGAATTAGGCCGATACCTGCTAATGATCAAAATCCAGAAAAGAGGCGTTCAATTCTACAACCACCTAAAAGGAAGCGGTTCCCGAGCCTTCCGTAACAAAGCTATCACCTACAGAGAGATGAACCTGGAGAAGCATCCCCTAAGTAAACTGGTACTGGGGCTCTGTTCACAAACACAAACAGACCCCACAGAGCCCCAGGACAGTAACACAATTAGGCCCAATCAAATGAGAAAATAAAAAGATAATTACTTAACACATTGGAAAGAATTAACAAAACAACTGAGCGAACTAGAATGCTATTTGGCCCTAAGCAGAGAGTACACAGTGGCAGAATACCTGACCACTGTGACTGACCCAAACTTAAGGAAAGCTTAGACTATGTACAGACTCAGTGAGCATAGCCTTGCTGTTGACAAAGGCCACCGTAGGCAGACCTGGCTCTCAAGAGAAGACAGGCTATGTGCTCACTGCCCACAAAATGAGGTGGAAACTGAGCTGCACTTCCTAACCTCCTGCCCAATGTATGACCATATTAGAGACACTTATTTCCCGCAGATTACACAGACCCACAAAGAATTCAGAAACATAACAAATTTGAATTAACTCCCATATCTACTGGGTGAAATACCACGGTGTGCCGTCACAGTAGCAAGATTTGTGACCAGTTGCCACAAGAAAAGGACAACCAGTGAAGAACAAACACCACTGTAAGTTCAACCCATACTTATGTTTATTTATTTTCCCTTTTGTACTCTAACTATTTGCACATAATATGACATTTGACATTTTTTATTTTGGAACTTCTGTGAGTCTAATGTTTACTGTACATGTGTTTATTGTTTATTTCACTTTTGTTTATTATCTATTTCACTTGCTTTGGCAATGTAAATATGTTTCCCATGCTAATAAAGCCCTAAACGGACAAAAAAAATATTGAAATTGAGAGGTGGGGGACAGAGAGTAATTGGGGAAAGAAGAAAGAAAGAGAGAGGAGGGAGAAGAGAGAGAAGAGAGCGAGATTGGGGGAAGAAGAGAGAGAGGGTGGGGTGAAGAGAGAGAGGGTGGGGTGAAGAGAGAGAGAGACACGGGAGGGAGAGGGTTGAGGGGGGACAGCGGAACAAGCTGAAGCCTGGAGTTTCTGAGAAGACGGTGAGAGAAAGACCCTTGAATTGAGAGAGAGGGGGGGAGATAGAGAGGAGGTGTCACGATCGTCGTATGAAGCGGACCAAAATACAGCGTGGTATGTGTTCGTGATGATTTTTTTTATAAAAGAAAGCACTGAACACTGAATACAAACTATACAAAACAATAAACGAAATCACGACCGTGAAGCTATAATGAGAACTGTGCTGACACAAGCAACTAACAAAGACACAACCCACAATGACAAAACAGGCTACCTAAATATGGCTCCCAATAAGAGACAAAGACTAACACCTGCCTCTGATTGAGAACCATATCAGGCCAAACAGACAAACTAGGCATTCAACATAGAATGCCCACTCAGATCACACCCTGACCAAACAAAACCTAGAAATATACAAAGCAAACTATGGTCAGGGTGTGACAGGAGGGGAGAGAAGAGAGAGGTGTGGGGAGAGAAGAGAGAGATAAAGAGAGACAGGGTAGACTGAGGCTTTGCGTTAACAGTTCTTTGACTTTTGGACGTGGCTTACTGGTGTTGTTTCAAAGTTGTAACAAGGTTGTGTACACAACAGTCTAAAGACCTTATAGAGCGAAGTTGTATTTAGCAAGGAAGGAGTGATAGCTATTTTCAGCACAGCGGCGTTACAGTTGCTATCGTTACTTTAACATACAGTAATCATCATCGTTAAGTCATAGTCAAAAGAACAGGTTAGAATACATTATTAGTAATATGATTCGTTTACCATTGTCACTATTAGTTCATTACAATTGGATAAATTAAAGCAGTTCAGAGCTGAGCCAAGGTGCTGTAAGATTGGTCCTGAAGCTAAGGAGGAGGATGGAGGGATGGAGGGATGGAGGGATGGAGAGATAGAGGGATGGAGGGATGGAGGGATGGAGAGATAGAGGGGGTCCAGGCTGCTTTAATGTCACTGGGACAGGGCAGAGAGATGAAGCAGACAAAGGAACAGAGGGAGAGGGAAAGAGGGCAGCAGAAAGAGATTGAGAAAGAGGGGGAGGGTGTCTACCAAAGGATGGTGATGATAACACACTGATAGGGCTTTAACACAGTCTTACACGGCCCCCGTAGTGAGGTAATATTGGGATCAACAAAGAAAAAATAGCCCAAATAAAATAGATGAAGGGATATAAGAGGACCAATGTGAAACATGTCTGCTGCAGTGGATTTGAGTGAGGGAAAATGAGGCAGTTACTTTCGGAGCAATGCTAGAATCAACAAAGACAAAAATAGACCCAGACAAAAGACTGTATAATAAGAGACTAGAGAGACAGTGTTAACGTAATGCTGCTACAGTGGATGTGATTCAGGAAGTATGTCCCAAATGACACCCTATGCCAGGGAGAAATGAAATGATAAGGACAGATCAATGGAAACTGCTATAAAATATGGAACTCTAAATTTAAAATGTGGGTCATTCTTATTCTCTTTTTAAAGCAAGCGTTAGTCGCCTTCTAAGAATCGCATTTACAGTAACACCTGGCAGCAGAGATCTCCACTACTGGGAGGATCAGCTATAGCAGAACACTGAAACCATTAAAGATCTACGTATGATGGTTACTATATAAAACACAATAATACATTTAAAGATCTGTAATGGTTACTATATAAAACACGATAATACATTTAAAGATCTGTAATGGTTACTATATAAAACACAATAATACATTTAAAGATCTGTAATGGTTACTATATAAAACACAATAATACATTTAAAGATCTGTAATGGTTACTATATAAAACACAATAATACATTTAAAGATCTGTAATGGTTACTATATAAAACACAATAATACATTTAAAGATCTGTAATGGTTACTATATAAAACACAATAATACATTTAAAGATCTGTAATGGTTACTATATAAAACACAATAATACATTTAAAGATCTGTAATGGTTACTATATAAAACACAATAATACATTTAAAGATCTGTAATGGTTACTATATAAAACACAATAATACATTTAAAGATCTGTAATGGTTACTATATAAAACACAATAATACATTTAAAGATCTGTAATGGTTACTATATAAAACACAATAATACATTTAAAGATCTGTTACTGTATAAAACACAATAATACATTTAAAGATCTGTAATGGTTAACAGAACAGGGCTCCGGGCAGCCGAGCGGAAATGGAGGAAAACTCGCCTCCCTGCGGACCTGGCATCCTTTCACTCCCTCCTCTCTACATTTTCCTCCTCTGTCTCTGCTGCTAAAGCCACTTTCTACCACTCTAAATTCCAAGCATCTGCCTCTAACCCTAGGAAGCTCTTTGCCACCTTCTCCTCCCTCTTGAATCCTCCTCCCCCTCCCCCCCCTCCTCCCTCTCTGCAGATGACTTCGTCAACCATTTTGAAAAGAAGGTCGACGACATCCGATCCTCGTTTGCTAAGTCAAACGACACCGCTGGTTCTGCTCACACTGCCCTACCCTGTGCTCTGACCTCTTTCTCCCCTCTCTCTCCAGATGACATCTCGCGTCTTGTGACGGCCGGCCGCCCAACAACCTGCCCGCTTGACCCTATCCCCTCCTCTCTTCTCCAGACCATCTCCGGTGACCTTCTCCCTTACCTCACCTCGCTCATCAACTCATCCCTGACCGCTGGCTACGTCCCTCCCGTCTTCAAGAGAGCGAGAGTTGCACCCCTTCTGAAAAAACCTACACTCGATCCCTCCGATGTCAACAACTACAGACCAGTATCCCTTCTTTCTTTTCTCTCCAAAACTCTTGAACGTGCCGTCCTTGGCCAGCTCTCCCGCTATCTCTCTCAGAATGACCTTCTTGATCCAAATCAGTCAGGTTTCAAGACTAGTCATTCAACTGAGACTGCTCTTCTCTGTATCACGGAGGCACTCCGCACTGCTAAAGCTAACTCTCTCTCCTCTGCTCTCATCCTTCTAGACCTATCGGCTGCCTTCGATACTGTGAACCATCAAATCCTCCTCTCCACCCTCTCCGAGTTGGGCATCTCCGGCGCGGCCCATGCTTGGATTGCGTCCTACCTGACCGGTCGCACCTACCAGGTGGCGTGGCGAGAATCTGTCTCCTCACCACGCGCTCTCACCACTGGTGTCCCCCAGGGCTCTGTTCTAGGCCCTCTCCTATTCTCGCTATACACCAAGTCACTTGGCTCTGTCATAACCTCACATGGTCTCTCCTATCATTGCTATGCAGACGACACACAATTAATCTTCTCCTTTCCCCCCTCTGATGACCAGGTGGCGAATCGCATCTCTGCATGTCTGGCAGACATATCAGTGTGGATGACGGATCACCACCTCAAGCTGAACCTCGGCAAGACGGAGCTGCTCTTCCTCCCGGGGAAGGACTGCCCGTTCCATGATCTCGCCATCACGGTTGACAACTCCATCGTGTCCTCCTCCCAGAGCGCTAAGAACCTTGGCGTGATCCTGGACAACACCCTGTCGTTCTCAACTAACATCAAGGCGGTGGCCCGTTCCTGTAGGTTCATGCTCTACAACATCCGCAGAGTACGACCCTGCCTCACACAGGAAGCGGCGCAGGTCCTAATCCAGGCACTTGTCATCTCCCGTCTGGATTACTGCAACTCGCTGTTGGCTGGGCTCCCTGCCTGTGCCATTAAACCCCTACAACTCATCCAGAACGCCGCAGCCCGTCTGGTGTTCAACCTTCCCAAGTTCTCTCACGTCACCCCGCTCCTCCGCTCTCTCCACTGGCTTCCAGTTGAAGCTCGCATCCGCTACAAGACCATGGTGCTTGCCTACGGAGCTGTGAGGGGAACGGCACCTCAGTACCTCCTGGCTCTGATCAGGCCCTACACCCAAACAAGGGCACTGCGTTCATCCACCTCTGGCCTGCTCGCCTCCCTACCACTGAGGAAGTACAGTTCCCGCTCAGCCCAGTCAAAACTGTTCGCTGCTCTGGCCCCCAATGGTGGAACAAACTCCACCTCTTTAAGGAATACGGATAGGATAAAGTAATCCTTCTCACCCCCCCTTAAAAGACCTAGGACAGCGTTCCACTGGATGTCAATCACCACCTTCCGGAGTAAATGTAATGTAAATGTTACACACTGATCTGTAACCCCATTTAAAGATCTGTAATGGTTACTATATAAAACACAATTACATTTAAAGATCTGAATACCTAATACATTTAAAGATCTGTAATGGATATATAAAACACAATAATACATTTAAAGATCTTCTCACAATAATACATTTAAAGATCTGTTACTGTATAAAACACAATAATACATTTAAAGACCTAGATGCACAATAATTTTAAAGTGGCTGTTCCACTTTAAAGATATGATGTCATAATACATTTAAAGATCTGAAAGCACCATTTAAAGATCTTGTTACTAGATCTGCTCTGGATAAAACACAATAATACATTTAAAGATCTGCGTCTGCTAAAAACACGATAATGATCTGTAAATGTAAATGTAATGTAAATGTTACTGTATAAAACACAATAATACATTTAAAGATCTGTAATGGTTACTATATAAAACACAATAATACATTTAAAGATCTGTAATGGTTACTGTATAAAACACAATAATACATTTAAAGATCTGTAATGGTTACTATATAAAACACAATAATACATTTAAAGATCTGTAATGGTTACTATATAAAACACAATAATACATTTAAAGATCTGTAATGGTTACTGTATAAAACACAATAATACATTTAAAGATCTGTAATGGTTACTATAAAACACAATATAAAAGATCACAATAATACATTTAAAGATCTGTAATGGTTACTATATAAAAAGATCACAATAAAACACAATACATTTAAAGATCTGTTACTGTATAAAACACAATAATACATTTAAAGATCTGTAATGGTTACTGTATAAAACACAATAATACATTTAAAGATCTGTAATGGTTACTATATAAAACACAATAATACATTTAAAGATCTGTTACTGTATAAAACACGATAATACATTTAAAGATCTGTTACTGTATAAAACACAATAATACATTTAAAGATATGTAATGGTTACTATATAAAGCACAATAATACGTTTGCCTATCAAAAAAGAAAAGAAAAAGATTGTAGATGATGTAGATGACAGGTCATCTCAGTAGAGGAGTGAGAGACAGGGAAGGAAGCATCCCAATTCTCTGGCTACAGCACACCACATGGCATGAAGACACACCATCTGACATGATCCTGAACACGTCTTAAGAGTCTACTTACATCTAATGATATCTGTGTGTGTGTGTGTGTGTGTGCGTGCGTGCGTGTGTGTGTGTGTGTGTGTGCGTGTGCGTGTGCGCGTGCGCGTCCATTAATTCAGGTAGATCTATGACAGAACAAATGAGTTTCCTATGAGAAGAGCCCACAAAGGCTCTTTGTGTTGAACTAAAGCACTGGTAGCAGTAAGCAGTGTGTAGCATCTGGAGGGTTCGAGTACATAGAGTACATCCAAGCAAGGGAGGTCAGGGTGCTCTCTAACCTCTAACCTGTGTTCCTTGGAACATTGTGCATTACTATAAAACCCATTAAAGCTCACTGTAAGGCACCTGTTGTGATGAGATGAGAGTAGGCTGCAAGACGATTGCACAAGACTAAACCGTTCTATGGGAGGTTGTTTCTCTGAAGAAAATCCATCTGGGCTGAACTATTGTATGTCTTTCCTAACATAGAGATACACTATATATACAGACGTATGTGGACACCCTTTCAAATGAGTGGATTTGGCTATTACAGCCACACCCATTGCTGACAGGTATATCAAATCGAGCACACAGCCATGCAATCTCCATAGGTAACATTGGCAGTAGAATGGCCTTACTGGAGAGCTCAGTGACTTTCAACGTGGCACAGTCATTGGATGCCACTTTCCCAACTAGTCAGTTCGTAAAATTTCTGCCATGCTAGAGCTGTCCCGGTCAACTGTAAGTGCTGTTATTGTGAAGTGGAAATATCTAGGAGAGACTCAGCCCCAAAGTGGCAGGCCACACAATCTCAAAGAACAGGGCAACTGAGTGCTGAAGCATGTAGAGTGTAAAAAAATGTCTGACCCCGGTTGCAAAACTCACTACCGAGTTCCAAACTGCCTTTGGCAGCAACGTCAGCACAAGAAGTGTTCGTCAGGAGCTTCATGAAATGGGTCCATGCCAGAGCAGCTGCATTCAAGCCTAAGATTTCCAAGCGTCGGCTGGAGTGGTGTAAAGCTTGCCACCATTAGACTCTGGAGCAGCGGAAACACGTTCTCTGGAGTGATGAATCACACGTCACCATCTGCCAGTCCGACAGAAAAATCTGGGTTTGGCGGATGCCAGGAGAAAGATACCTTCCCGAACGCATAGTGCTAACTAACTGGGGCTGTTTTTCATGTTTCAGGCTAGGCCCCTTAGTTCCAGTGAAGGGAAATCTTAACACTACAGCATACAATAGGGGCGGCAGGTTAGCCTAGTGGTTAGAGTGTTGGACTAGTAACCTGAAGGTTGCAAGTTCAAACCCCCGAGCTGACAAGGTACAAATCTGTCGTTCTGCCCCTGAACAAGCAGTTAACCCACTGTTCCTAGGCCGTCATTGAAAATAAGAATTTGTTCTTAACTGACTTGCCTGGTTAAATAAAGGTAAAAAATAAAATAAATAAAAAAGATATTCTAGATGATTCTGTGCTTCCAACTTTGTGGAAACAGTGTGTGGAAGGTCCTTTCCTGTTTCAGTATGACAATGCCCCTGTGCACAAAGCGAGGTAAATGCAGAAATGGTTGGTCGAGTGTGAAAGAACTTACCTGGCCTGCACAGAGCCCTGCACAGAGCCTTCAACCCCATCGAACACCTTTGGGATTAATTGGAACACCGACTGTGAGCCAGGCCTAATCGCCCAACATCAGTGCCCGACCTAACTAATGTTCTTGTGGCTGAATAGAAGCACGTCCCCACAACAATGTTCCAACATCTAGTGGAAAGCCTTCCTGGAAGAGTGGAGTCTGTTATAGCAGAAAAGGAGAGACCAACGCTCATGATTTTGGAATAAGATGTTCGATGAGCAGGTGTCCACATACTTTTGGTCATGTAGTGTATCTGATGCTGCTTTCAGTGATTATATCAGTATCATCTGCATACATTTAGATGTCAACACTATAACATATAAGGTCATTTGTATGATATAAGCTAAAGAATAGAGGCCCAAAGATTGATCCCTAGGGAAGTCCCTTTGTGTGTTACAAGACAACTACACTTTCTAATGGATTCTCACACACTGTACTGTATCAGATAAATGCCAATCCATCCATTTTAGAGAACTAGGTAGATGCCCTCCTGTCCTAAATCAAAGAGGTTATCACCTTTAGAGATGGAGAGGTTACATGACATTAAGTCCCTGGATGGAGCCAGCAACAGAACAGTGACACATGGCCACATCAAAACACTGTGCCTCCATTATGGCTCTGACTGAGGTTAGTCTTGATCTCTTATATTGAACCTTTATTTAACTAGGCAAGTCAGTTAAGAATAAATTCTTATTTACAATGACAACCTAGGAATAGTTGGTTAACTGGCTTGTTCAGGAGCAGAACGACGGACGTTTACCTTGTCAGCTGAGGGATTCAATCTAGCAACCTTTCAGTTACTGGCCCATCGCTCTAACCGCTAGGCTACCTGTCGCCCTCTGCTACTGAGGTCACAGTATCAGATGAGTTCATTCTGGATGGAGGGCAGATCAGGAATCCCTGCTGTCTGTTTCATGTGAGCCATTTTCAATTTTAAGCTAGACACTGAATAAACCATAACAACATTTTTATTATACACATGAACGATCTTGAAAAAGATACTTAACCATATTGTGGCCTGTAATTGAAAAGGATTTTTCAAGACTACAACCGCCAATGTATCCAATATGTCAACATTGCACAGACGGTGTACCACATTTCACAGACTCTGCTGTCCTCTGCTCCGGTGTCCACACATAATACACCTCACACTCTCTAGTTCTCTCATCTAGCCGTTGCTGTGCCTGCAAGGTCGACCAGAGGTCACTGTGGCGTGGTGGGATCAGATAGGAAAGTAGTCAGGCAGACAAGATGATGGGAGGGAGGGAATCCCAGGGGGAGACACCATCCCTGTACCACCACTGTACCGCCCAAGGGCTCTCCTCTACAGCTATATGTGTCATTGTATCTCTGGGTGAGAGTTTGAAACATTTTCAAGCTGAAGCATTACTCCATGGGATTTCCATTTGATCCAGTGATAGTTAAACTATATACCGGTATGGATTTTTACAATAACGTCAGTAACAATATTTTGATACAGTGCCAAATGAAGTGAAAGGTAAAAAAGGTTTTTACCACTTCACTGTCAAATTTGTCCTAGTTTGTTTGAATATAAAAGCATCAGAACACAGAAAGCCCATTACAACCACATATAATTAATTTGTTGTCATCCGAGGGTCATAAACGAATCAAAAAACATATTTAAAACTTGTATAATTTAGAAATGTAAAATACTGTAAAATACCGCCATACCGTGAAAAATGTAAAACATATTGTGATATGATAATTTAGCCATATCAACCAGCCCTAGTGCTAAACCCTATGCTTAAGCTCAGTGAGTAAACACAATCTTCTGGTGTACAGACAACTTGAGCACGACATCTGCTGAAATACTTTATGTACATATTGTCAGGATTTGGCCAGGGTTGTTCCGGTTTTTGGTCACTAGATGCCCCCATTGTGCTTTTTGACCTTTTGTTTTCCCTTGATCCCCATTATTATTTGCACCTGTGCCTCGTTTCCCCTGATTGTATTTAAACCCTTAGTTTTCCTTAGTTATTTGCTCTTTGTTTGTATGTTAGCACCCAGCCCTAGTATTCTGTGAACTATTGTTGATCCCGGTGGACTCTCTTGTGGAATTCTGTTTTTGTTCTTGTTTATTTATTTTTGAGTATCTTTTGAGGCTTTTTATGCTATACCTACCACCTTGTGGATTTACCTTTTTTGTCTTGGAGGATTACCTTTGTTCTTGTGGAATTCCTTTTGAGGTTGTGGAGTTACATGTTTTCCTGAAGGACTTCACTTTTTACTTCATTAAATACACCGTCTCAAGTACTGCTGTGTCTGCCTCATCTTCTGGGTTCTGTCGACTATTCGTGGCTCAGTTGGTTAAGTGACTGTTTCTCACTCCGGAGACCCGGGTTCGTAACCAGGTCCTGACAGAAACACAGAGCCAAAAATGAACCCAGAGGCAGCCAGTTTCCAGGACCTTGTTGCCATGCTGTCCCACCACCAGGAGACTGTCCAACGCCACGAAGCCGCCCTGGTTCAGCAAGAGGTCTTAATGGCTAGACATTCTCATCTTCTGTCGGAGATGCTGACTTCCATAAAGCAGATATCTGATCGACTTACCCCGGCAACAGTTCCCGTCCCAGTACCTCAGATTCACGTCCCCATGGCAGTTAACACCCTGGCTGAACCTCGTCTTCCACCTCCCCAACGGTTCTCAGGTGATCCAAGTGCTTGTAAAGGGTTTCTCACCCAATGTTCTCTCTCCTTCGAGCTGCAACCCTCGTCGTTCCCCACCGACCGGTCTAAGATCGCATATATCATCACCCTGCTGTCCGAAAAAGCCCTGGCCTGGGCTACTGCTGTATGGGATGCCCATAGTTCCTACTGTGCCAGCTACTCTGCCTTTGCTGAGGAATTCATACGAGTGTTTCAAGGCCCATGCAGTGGTCCTGACTCAGCCAAACAGCTCCTGACTCTCCAACAAGGTCGGCGCAGCGTGACGGACTATGCCATCCGGTTCCGCACGGTGGCAGCAGCGAGTGGCTGGAACAATGAGGCGCTCACGGTGTGCTTTCTGAAAGGCCTTTCCGAAACTATCCAAGATGAACTGGCCACTCGGGAACCACCGGACAATCTCGAGTCCCTGATCAAGTTGGCCTCACGCATTGACCAGCGTCTGAGAGAGAGAGAACTCAACCGTAGCCCCTATCAGTCCTAGCTCCGAGTCCCCACCTTTATCCTCGCTGGCTCCACCGGAACCCATGCAGATTGGACGCATCTCCCAGGCTGAGAGAGACCGCCGGATGAGGGAGCGACGCTGTCTATATTGCGGCAAACCGGGCCATTTCCGTTCCACAAACCGGGCTCCAGGGAAACTCTCTGTCCCGTACAGACCGGGGGGAACTGTAACGGGAAACATAACCTCCTCCCATCCGTCCAACTCCCGTCTGCTCATTCCAGTCACCCTTTCCTGGGACAACCACAAGCTTCACCTTCAAGCCTTGGTAGACTCTGGAGCCGCAGGTAACTTCATGGATGGTGTCTGGGCGAAGGAGAATGGCGTTCCCTCTGAACCTCTAAGTGACCCCATGAGGGTTACTACATTGGATGGAAGCCCTTTGGGATCTGGACTTGTCACCTCCTTGCGACTTTCAGTTTCACAACACCAGGAATTGATGAACTTTCATTTGATCTCCTGTTTCAAGTTCCCTCTCGTCCTTGGATACCCCTGGCTTCACAGCCATAACCCTCACATCGACTGGTCTGTGGGCACTATCAAGCAGTGGGGTCCTACGTGCCAAGCTACTTGTATTTTCCAGAATTCCCCGAGTTCTACTCCCGAGTCTTTAGAATCCATCGACCTGACCCGAGTTCCCGAGTGTTACCATGACCTCAAACTGGTATTTAGCAAACAGAGGGCCACCATGCTACCACCCCATAGACCTTATGATTGCCCCATCGAACTGTTTCCGGGCACTTGCCCCCCCAGGGGTCGGATCTTTTCCCTATCTCCACCCGAACGAGCTGCTGTGGATACCTACATCAAGGACGCTCTGGAAGCAGGCCTCATGCGTCCATCCACCTCCCCGGCGGGAGCAGGGTTTTTCTTTGTGGCCAAGAAAGACGGTGGATTACGTCCTTGCATCGACTACCAGGGACTCAATGCCATAACCGTCCGTAACCGTTACCCGCTACCCCTTATGGCCACAGCCTTCGAGCTGCTCCAGGAAGCAGTTGTTTTCACTAAGCTTGACCTGCGGAACGCATACCATCTTGTGCGGATCAGACCTGGTGACGAGTGGAAGACCGCTTTCAACACGCCTACTGGTCACTATGAATACTTGGTGATGCCCTTTGGCCTGACCAACGCCCCAGCGGTGTTCCAAGCGCTCATAAACGATGTGCTTAGGGATATGCTTAACATATTTGTGTTCGTTTACTTGGATGACATCCTCATCTTTTCGAGCTCTCTTCAAGAACACACAAAGCATGTCAGACAAGTACTCAAACGCCTCCTAGACAGCCATCTGTACGTTAAGCCAGAAAAATGTGAATTCCATTCATCCCGAGTACAATTCCTGGGATTTGTAGTGGAACCCGGTCGAGTCCAAATGGACCCCAGGAAGGTAGAGGCGGTAGCGGATTGGCCCACCCCCAAATCCGTTAAGGAAGTTCAGCGTTTCCTGGGCTTCACAAACTTTTACCGCAAGTTTATCAAGAACTTCAGCTTGGTGGCAGCCCCTCTCTCAGCTTTAACCAAGGGTGGCAATGCAAGGTTTTTGTGGGGAAGAGAAGCTGAGACGGCCTTCCAAGGACTCAAGCAGCGCGTCCTCTCTGCTCCCATCCTGATACTACCGACTACGGATGAACCGTTTGTGGTGGAGGTAGACTCCTCAGAGGTTGGTGTTGGAGCTGTCCTGTCTCAGAGGGGTGAAGACAAGAAGCTTCATCCGTGCGCTTTCTTCTCACACCGGCTTACCCCGGCTGAGAGGAACTACGATGTGGGGGATCGTGAACTCCTAGCGGTTAAGATGGCATTGAAGGAATGGAGACACTGGCTCGAGGGGGCTTCTCACCCGTTTCAAGTGCTTACGGACCACAAAAATCTGGAGTATATCCAGCAGGCGAAGCGGTTGAACTCTAGACAAGCTAGATGGTCTCTTTTCTTCAACCGATTCCAGTTTATCCTCACCTATCGGCCCGGGTCGAAGAATCTCAAACCGGATGCCCTGTCCCGAGTCTACACTCCTGCCATTCGAGATGACACGGACATGCCTGTCCTTCCTGCTGCTAAGATCGTGGCTCCGATCTCGTGGCAAGTTGAGGATACCGTGAGACGAGCTCAAGCTATCAAACCGGACTCGAAAGGAGGTCCTGCCAATCGGTTGTTTGTCCCCAAGGCAGTGAGGACTCAGGTCCTTCTGTGGGGGCACTCCTCTCGCCTCACCTGTCACCCGGGTGTAGGTCGCACCTTGGAGTTCATCCAGCGTAAGTTCTGGTGGCCTACCATAAGAGAAGACGTTGCCACTTTCGTCAATGCCTGCCCCGTGTGCTGCCAGGGCAAATCTTCTCACCTCCACCCTCAAGGACTCCTTCACCCTTTACCTGTTCCCCACAGACCCTGGTCCCATATCTCGTTGGACTTTATTACTGGCCTTCCTCCATCCCATGGCAATACTACTATCCTAGTCATAATCGACAGGTTTTCAAAGGCGGCCAGGTTCGTCCCTCTGACTAAGTTACCTTCTGCCAAGGAAACGGCTGAGTTGGTAATTAATCATGTGTTCCGAGTCTTCGGCATTCCTCAAGATATGGTTTCCGACAGAGGTCCCCAGTTCGCCTCAAGGTTTTGGAAGGCCTTCTGCCAACTCATGGGGGCTTCTGCCAGTCTATCTTCAGAGTACCATCCGGAGTCCAACGGCCAAACAGAGAGGATGAATCAAGAGCTGGAAACCACCCTCCGATGTATGACTCGTTACAACCCGTCCACATGGTCGTCCTTCATTGTTTGGGCCGAATACGCGCACAACACCTTGCGCTCCTCCTCCACTGGTATGTCCCCGCACGAGTGTCAGTTTGGCTATGCCCCTCCATTGTTCCCGGACCAGGAGGCAGAAGTCAGAGTGCCTTCAGCCTTGAAGTTTGTCAGACGCTGTCGGCTTATGTGGAGGAAGACCCGTCTTAATCTTATGCGTTCCTCACAGAGGTACCAACAACAAGCCAACAGACGTCGCCGTCCCGGGCCTACCCTGCGCCCCGGCCAGAGAGTCTGGCTCTCCACAAGAGACTTACCACTACGGGTGGAGTCTCGCAAGCTGTCCCAAAGATACATCGGTCCCTTTAAGGTTGCCAGGAGAGTTAACCCAGTTTCTTATCGCCTACACTTACCCAGATCCCTTAAGATTAATCCCACGTTTCACATTTCCTTATTAACCTGTTGCTTCTACTCGGGACGCTTGCGTCCCAACTAGAGCTCTGGAAATGCAAATGCGCTACGCTAAATGCTAATAGTATTAGTTAAAACTCAAAAGTTCATTAAAATACACATGCAGGGTATCGAATTAAAGCTACACTCGTTGTGAATCCAGGCAACAAGTCAGATTTTTAAAATGCTTTTCGGCGAAAGCATGAGAAGCTATTATCTGATAGCATGCAACAATACACTACAACACAAAAGACCCGCAGGGGACGTAAACAAAATAATTAGCATTTCGGCGTTACACAAACCGCACAATAAAATAGAAAACATTCATTACCTTTCACCATCTTCTTTGATGGCACTCCTAGATGTCCCATAAACACTATTTGGGTCTTTATTTCGATTAAATCGGTCCATATAAAGCCTAGATATCGTTATATGTAGACTGTGTGATAAACGAAAAAAACATCGTTTCAAAACGTAACGTCATTTTTTAAAATTCAAAAAGTCGACGATAAACTTTCACAAAACACTTAAATACGTTTGTAATGCAACTTTAGGTATTAGTAAACGTTAATAAGCGATAAAATTCATCAGGAGGCGATGTAAAGATCATTAGCTGTCCGTCTGGGAAAATGTCCGGCTAGAAACTCAACAAAAATATCCGGTCCTAGACCGGATTAGATACGGTGTCCTGCATGTGTTTGACCAAGAAAAAACTCGAAGGGAAATGACAAGACTCTAGACACCGTGTGGAAGCTGTAGGTACTGCAACCTCAGTCAATTAATTGTGGTTCACCTTTATCAATGGGATCAAGTAGCGCATGGATATATTTTCCCATTTTCAGTGATCAGTTTTTCCTGTGCTTTTCGATGTAAATGCCGTTCTGGTAAAGCCACAGCAGTGATTTAACCAGTTTTTTAAACGTCTGAGTGTTTTCTATCCACACAGACTAAGCAAATGCATATACTATATTCCTGGCATGAGTAGCAGGGCGCTGAAATGTTGCTCGATTTTTAACAGAATGTTCAAAAAAGTAGAGGGTCGACTGAAGAGGTTAAAACCTGTTGTTTTTTCTCCCCTTGTCCCGACAGACAGACCTCCCCCTCCGCCTCGTGTCATTGGAGGCCAGCCGGCTTATACCGTCCATCGGATACTGGATTCCCGCCGGGTGCAGCGGTCCTGGCAGTATCTGGTGGACTGGGAAGGCTACGGTCCCGAGGAGCGCTCCTGGGTTCCTGCCAAAGACATACTGGACCCTGACCTCATTCGTCAGTTCAGGGCCCTCCACCCCGAGAGAGCTGGTAGGAACGTCAGGAGCCGTTCCTAGGGGGGGGATTCTGTCAGGATTTGGCCAGGGTTGTTCCGGTTTTTGGTCACTAGATGCCCCCATTGTGCTTTTTGACCTTTTGTTTTCCCTTGATCCCCATTATTATTTGCACCTGTGCCTTGTTTCCCCTGATTGTATTTAAACCCTTAGTTTTCCTCAGTTATTTGCTCTGTGTTTGTATGTTAGCACCCAGCCCTAGTATTCTGTGAACTATTGTTGATCCCGGTGGACTCTCTTGTGGAATTCTGTTTTTGTTCTTGTTTATTTATTTTTGAGTATCTTTTGAGGCTTTTTATGCTATACCTACCACCTTGTGGATTTACCTTTTTTGTCTTGGAGGATTACCTTTGTTCTTGTGGAATTCCTTTTGAGGTTGTGGAGTTACATGTTTTCCTGAAGGACTTCACTTTTTACTTCATTAAATACACCGTCTCAAGTACTGCTGTGTCTGCCTCATCTTCTGGGTTCTGTCGACTATTCGTGGCTCAGTTGGTTAAGTGACTGTTTCTCACTCCGGAGACCCGGGTTCGTAACCAGGTCCTGACACATATATGCACAAATTGAGTGTGAGATCGTGTTGGTCGGTCACATGCAGACTGCATAGGTAGAATGGCTGGAGTAACTTTCTGAACTTTATGCTTGGTGCACCTCCCGAGCGGTGTAAGGAACTGCATCTCAATGCTAGAGGTGTCACTACAGACCCTGGTTTGATTCCAGGCTGTAACACAAATCGGCGTTGCACTATTGTCCCAGAGTTGTCCAGGTTAGGGTTTGTTTGGGGTAGGCCGTCATTATAAAATAAGACTTGCCTAGTTAACTGACTTGCCTAGTTAAATAAAGGTTCAATAAAAACAATAACCTAATATATTCACATATATATTCACAAGTGTCTTCCATGGATGTACTCTTCACTTTGTATTTGACTAACCTGATTATACTGAAGGTGTGAAAGAGACATCTGAAAGCTCACTGTTGTGAATATTTTATTGTTTACAATTGACAGGCCCTGAGTAACCTCCCTAAGGAAAGAGGTACAGGCAGAAAATTATACTTTTTTCATTATGCTGAAATGGAGCTCTATTCTCCATCGAGTTGTTGGGCCTGTGTTTGTGAGTGTCCTCCCCCTGAGGTGTTGGGCCTGTGTTGTGAGTGTCCACTCTCTGTGGTGTTGGGCCTGTGTGAGTGTCCTCCCCCTGAGGTGTTGGGCCTGTGTGAGTGTCCTCCCCCTGAGGTGTTGGGCCTGTGTTTGTGAGTGTCCTCCCCCTGAGGTGTTTGGCCTGTGTTTGTGAGTGTCCTCCCCCAGAGGTGTTGGGCCTGTGTTTGTGAGTGTCCTCCCCCTGAGGTGTTGGGCCTGTGGGTCTGTTTTTGTGATGTCCTCCACTGAGGTGTTGGGGCTGTGCATGCCCTCACTCTGAGGTGTTGGGGCTGTGAGTGTCCTCCCCTGAGGTGCTGAGGCTGTGTTTGTGTGTGCCCTCCCCGTTTAGTGTTGGGGCTGTGTGGTGTTTGGGCTCTGTGCATGTGTGTGAGTGAAGAGAGGACAGGGAGACATGGGGGAGAGGACAGGGAGAGAACGAACGAACGAAAGAAATAGGGTACGATAGGCTCAGCGACAGGGAAGAAGAGAGAGAGCCCTCCAGCAGTGGAGGTACGCTGAGTGGCAGCGTGCCGTATCAGGGCCAGTGTGTCAGTGAGCACAGAGAAATGCGCTGGCCAGAATAATCAATCATGTTAGTCCACTGCTGAGTGCCGGCAATTTAGCTTTTCATAACCAACGCATTTTTCTCTTCACTCATTATTCTAGAGGCAGACAGCAACGGTGTCCTTTAGAACCAGGAGTGCTTATAGTAAACGGCTTTAGGAGAGCATTCCATAAGCCTTCTACAAGCATTCCATAAGTGTTCCCTCAAGTCAACACTGTAGACTGTAACAACACAGAGTTGATGTCAAGCACAAAACAATATTCATATAGAACCAGTCCAATACCCGATGACAGCATTTGCAGAAACACATTGGTTATAACAATTACTGAATGTCTGTTGACGTACAGACATGCGAGTGGCAGTTTTCTGATGGCTTATGATGCAAACATTGCATCAGTGATATTACAGTACTGCTTCTCATCTTCCTGGTAGATTGGGTATCTTGAGGTCACCTTGAACCATCATACAGCCTGTATCTGAAATGGGAACCCATCGATGGATGGAAGTCTCCATAGACCCATGCATAATCATATCACATTCCAGTCAATGGCCGTATGGAGTGGCATACTGTCAGTTATGAATAATTCAACACAAGGCAAGGGCCCAAAATTAAATTACATTTGAAGTATTGAAAGGACACTTCTAAAAATGTCAACTTCTAATTCGTCATCTCCAGCACCACCCAAACATCAAGACGTGAAAATTGTGTGTTTCTAGGTTTTATAGAGAAAAAAGAGAGGAAGATATTTGTTTCCAATGACATCATACAGTCGGTGCTCGTTGTGTGATTTGACCAATTATGAGTAGGCATTCCCTACTAATTACATAGTAAGTGTCTGCTAATTGGTTGATGAACGTCATGCTCTATCTTTTTTACTATAAAACATAGAAACGTGCCGTTTTCACATCTGTTGGTGTTGGGGTGGTGTTGGAGATGACAAACGTGAAGTTGAACTTGTTTTACATTTCCCTTTAAACTAGATGTTTAAGAACACTGATAATAGATTAAGTGTTAGTCATTTAACCAGTGGCTTGTGTGTGTGTGTGTGGGGGGTGTATGAGGGTGTGTATGGGGGGTGTATATGTGTGTGTGTGTATGTGTGTGTGGGGGGTGTATATGGGTGTGTATGTGTGTGTGGGGGGTGTATATGGGTGTGTGTGTGTGTGGGGAGGGGGGGTGTATGAGGGTGTGTATGGGGGGTGTATATGTGTGTGTGTGTGTGTGTGTGTATGTGTGTGTGTGGGGGGGTATATGGGTGTGTATGTGTGTGTGTGTGGGGGGGGGGTATATGGGTGTGTGTGTGTATGTGTGTGCACATGGATGAGTGTAATTTCAAGTATAATTGGCAAATGCTTGCTATCGATTGAAGGTTAGCTTCTGATAACTGCGCCTCCCCTGCACTTAACAGATCACCCGAGGCCTGGGGATTATACTCACAATATGTATTCCATCAATATCTACGATTGAGCCACCACTAGACAGTTATGGAATGTAAATATGGTGAATTTGTGCTCCAAAGCAATAGAGAACAACCCTTCGAACTGCTGACGCATTAGACTATATTTTGTGTTGTGGCTGTTGTTGTTGGTGGTGATGTTGGTGTTTTGAGGGTAGAAAAACATTGCTTTGCACCATGTGCACACCCAGATATACACACACATACATGCAGATTTGAACAGTGTTTACGGTAAATGACTTTGATGTAAACAACAACAACACAAAGAACAGTTTGTGAATCTTCATGAGAACTGGAGGGGTTGGGGAGGGCTGGAGGGGGATGGGAGGATTGGTGAGTCTGGAAGGATATGGGAGGGCTGGGGGAGATCTGGAGGGGTGAGGGGTTGGGGAGGGCTGGAGGGGGATGGGAGGATTGGTGAGTCTGGAAGGATATGGGAGGGCTGGGGGAGATCTGGAGGGGTGAGGGGATGGGGAGGGCTGGAGTGGAGTGGAGTGGGGTGGGCATGGGGGAGGAAAATAATTGGGTAGGGAAGTGAGGAGAAGAGGGTATGGGGAGGACTATTTAAAAATATATATTTAACCTTAATTTAACTAGACAAGTCCGTTAAGAACACATTCTTATTTACAATCACGGCCTGTACTGGCCAAACCCGGACGACGCTGGGCCAATTGTGCGGCGCCCTATGGGACTCCCATTCACGGCCGGTTGTGATACAGCCTGGAATGGAACCAGCGTGTCTGTAGTGACGCCTCTAACACTGAGATGCAGAGAAGAAGGGTTTAGTAGGGGTAGGTGTTGATTAGCCTTTGCAGACTCATTCATACAGATCTAGGCCATGTTGTTCTGGGCCAGATCTTGGCCATGTTGTTCTGGGCCAGATCTTGGCCATGTTATTCTGGGCCAGATCTTGGCCATGTTGTTCTGGGCCAGATCTTGGCCATGTTGTTCTGGGCCAGATCTTGGCCATAAACACATTGTTCTCCATCCATGCTGCATTCAGCTGCTGGTGATGATCATGATGCAGGTGAAGAGTGTGTTGATCAGAGTCAACACTGACAACTCTACTGCTATGCAATATAATATGATAGAAGCACTGTAAATATTCAATGTACAGGGACTTGCCTCCTCTCTGTTAAAGTGATAAAGCATACCATAAAACATTGAAATCAAAAGATGGAAGTGACAAGAACAAAGTCCCTTGTGTCTGTCACATGTTTTTCCATATATCTGAGAATGTATCAGATCATCAAGCTTTGCAGTATGGTTGATCAGATCTTACTGAGTGATATACTGTAGACCCATTGAGCTTCAGTTTCCCTATAGATAAGAATCTCTTTCAAAATTCCCTCAATTGATTTCTTCTTTCTTTCTAATATTCAAAGCTCCCTCCTCACGTGCTGCATGGGGCTTGTGAACATCTTCAAATGCACTGACTGTGCTGTCACTGTACTGTTGTACATTGGAGAACATTAGCATATGGCTTTTATTGAAATATTAATGTGCACATTTGTGCAGCGTAGCTTAATGATGCCTCTGAATTATCAGGGTGGAGGAGCGGAGGAGGGTTGCTATGTAGGTGGATCTGTCTGATGGGTGGAGGTGCTAACAGTGCTATTACGAAGGGGATGGCTGTGACTCCTGTGTTGCTATTACCGAATCAAATCAAAGTTTATTTGTCACGTGCGCCGAATACAACAGGTACAACAACTTACAGTGAAATGCTTACTTACAGGCTCTAACCAATGGTGCGGGAAAAAAGGTGTGTGTGTGTGTGTGTGTGTGTGTGTGTGTGTGTGTGTGTGTGTAGGTCAGTAAAAAAAAACTAAAAAACAACAGTAAAAAGACATTTGAAAAAAGAGTAGCAAGGCTATATACAGACACCTGTTCGTTAGGCTTATTGAGGTAGTATGTACTGTACATGTAGGTATCATTAAAGTATGCATAGATGATGAACAGAGACTATAGCAGAAGCGTAAAAGGAGGGGTTGGCGAGTGGCGGGACACAATGCAGATAGCCCGGTTAGCCAATGTGCTGGAGCACTGGTTGGTCGGGCCATTTAGTTAGTATGTACATTAATGTATAGTTAAAGTTACTATGCATATAAGATAAACAAAGAGTAGCAGCAGCTTAAAAAATGCAAATAGTCCAGGTAACCATTTGGTTACCTGTTCAGGAGTCTTATGGCTTGGGGGTAAAAACTGTTGAGAAGCTGTTTGTCCTAGACTTGGCACTCCAGTACCGCTTGTCATGCGATAGTAGAGAGAACAGTCTATAACTGGGGTGGCTGGGGTCTTTGACAATTTTTAGGGCCTTCCTCTGACACCGCCTGGTGTAGAGGTCCTGGATGGCAAGCAGCTTTGCCCAAGTGATGTACTGGGCCGTACGCACTACCCTCTGAAGTGCCTTGCAGCTGGAGGCCGAGCAGTTGCCGTACCAGGCAGTGATGCAACTGGTCAGGATGCTTTCGATGTTGCAGCTGTAGAACCTTTTGAAGATCTCAGGACCCATGCCAAATCTTTTTAGTTTCCTGAGGGGGAATAGGCTTTGTTGTGCCCTTTTCACGACTGTCTTGGTGTATTTGGACCATTCTAGTTTGTTGTTGATGTGGACACCAAGGAATTTGAAGCTCTCAACCTGCTCCACTACAGCCCCATCGATGAGAATGGGGATGTGCTCGGTGCTCCTTTTCCTGTAGTCCACAATCATCTCCTTAGTCTTGGTTATGTTGAGGGATAGGTTGTTATTCTGGCACCACCCGGCCAGGTCTCTGACCTCCTCCCTATATGCTGTCTCGTCGTTGTTGGTGATCAGGCCTACCACTGTTGTGTCGTCAGCATACTTAATGATGATATTGGAATCGTGCCTGGCCATGCAGTCGTGGGTGAACAGGGAGTAAGGGAGGGGACTGAGCATGCACCCATGAGGAGCTGCAGTGTTGAGGAGCAGCGTGGCATATGTGTTGCTACCTATCCTCACCACCTGGGGGCGGCCTGTCATTGAGTCCAGGGTCCAGTTGCAGAGGGAGGTGTTTAGTCCCAGCATACTTAGCTTGGTGATGAGCTTTGAGGGTACCATGATGTTGAACGCTGAGCTGTAGTAAATGAATAGCATTCTCACATAGATGTTCCTTTTGTCCAGGTGGGAAAGGCCAGTGTGGAGTGCAATAGAGATTGCATCATCTGTGGATTTGTTTGGGTGGTATGCAAATTGGAGTGGGTCTAGAGTTTCTGGGATAATGGTGTTGATGTGAGCCATTACCAGCCTTTCAAAGCATTTCATGGCTATGGACGTGAGTGCTACGGGTCTGTAGTCATTTAGGCAGGTTGTCTTTGTGTTCTTGGGCACAGGGACTATGGTGGTCTGCTTGAAGAATGTTGGTACATGGGCTTGCTCCTACCTATCTCTCTGATTTGGTCCTGCCGTACATACCTACACGTACGCTACGGTCACAAGACGCAGGCCTCCTAATTGTCCCTAGAATTTCTAAGCAAACAGCTGGAGGCAGGGCTTTCTCCTATATAGCTCCATTTTTATGGAACGGTCTGCCTACCCATGTCAGAGACGCAAACTCGGTCTCAACCTTTATGTCTTTACTGAAGACTCATCTCTTCAGTGGGTCATATGATTGAGTGTAGTCTGGCCCAGGAGTGGGAAGGTGAACGGAAAGGCTCTGGAGCAACGAACCGCCCTTGCTGTCTCTGCCTGGCCGGTTCCCCTCTTTCCACTGGGATTCTCTGCCTCTAACCCTATTACAGGGGCTGAGTCACTGGCTTACTGGGGCTCTCTCATGCCGTCCCTGGAGGGGGTGCGTCACCTGAGTGGGTTGATTCACTGTTGTGGTCATCCTGTCTGGATTGGCGCCCCGCCCTTGGGTTGTGCCGTGGCGGAGATCTTTGTGGGCTATACTCAGCCTTGTCTCAGGATGGTAAGTTGGTGGTTGAAGATATCCCTCTAGTGGTGTGGGGGCTGTGCTTTGGCAAAGTGGGTGGGGTTATATCCTTCCTGTTTGGCCCTGTCCGGGGGTGTCCTCGGATGGGGCCACAGTGTCTCCTGACCCCTCCTGTCTCAGCCTCCAGTATTTATGCTGCAGTAGTTTATGTGTCGGGGGGCTGGGGTCAGTTTGTTATATCTGGAGTACTTCTCCTGTCCTATTCGGTGTCCTGTATGAATCTAAGTGTGCGTTCTCTAATTCTCTCCTTCTCTCTTTCTTTCTCTCTCTCGGAGGACCTGAGCCCTAGGACCATGCCCCAGGACTACCTGACATGATGACTCCTTGCTGTCCCCAGTCCACCTGGCCATGCTGCTGTTCCAGTTTCAACTGACCTGAGCCCTAGGACCATGCCCCAGGACTACCTGACATGATGACTCCTTGCTGTCCCCAGTCCACCTGGCCATGCTGCTGCTCCAGTTTCAACTTCCACCTGACTGTGCTGCTGCTCCAGTTTCAACTGTTCTGCCTTATTATTATTCGACCATGCTGGTCATTTATGAACATCTTCCCTCTACTCGGGACGCTTGCGTCCCAACTAGAGCTCTGGAAATGCAAATGCGCTACGCTAAATGCTAATAGTATTAGTTAAAACTCAAAACGTTCATTAAAATACACATGCAGGGTATCGAATTAAAGCTACACTCGTTGTGAATCCAGGCAATAAGTCAGATTTTTAAAATGCTTTTCGGCGAAAGCATGAGAAGCTGTTATCTGATAGCATGCAACAATACACTACAACACAAAAGACCCGCAGGGGACGTAAACAAAATAATTAGCATTTCGGCGTTACACAAACCGCACAATAAAATAGAAAACATTCATTACCTTTCACCATCTTCTTTGTTGGCACTCCTAGTTGTCCCATAAACACTATTGGGTCTTTATTTCGATTAAATCGGTCCATATAAAGCCTAGATATCGTTATATGTAGACTGTGTGATAAACGAAAAAAACATTGTTTCAAAACGTAACGTCATTTTTTAAAATTCAAAAAGTCGACGATAAACTTTCACAAAACACTTTGAAATACTTTTGTAATGCAACTTTAGGTATTAGTAAACGTTAATAAGCGATAAAATTCATCAGGAGGCGATGTAAAAATCATTAGCTGTCCGTCTGGAAAAATGTCCGGCTAGAAACTCAACCAAAATATCCGGTCCTAGACCTGAAGAAATGCGCTGCCTTGCATGTGTTTGACCAAGAAAAAACTCGTAGGGAAATGACAAGACTCTAGACACCGTGTGGAAGCTGTAGGTACTGCAACCTCAGTCAATTAATTGTGGTTCACCTTTATCAATGGGTTCAAGTCGCGCAGCAATATATTTTTCCATTTTCAGTGATCAGTTTTTCCTGTGCTTTTCGATGTAAATGCCGTTCTGGTAAAGCCACAGCAGTGATTTAACCAGTTTTATAAACGTCTGAGTGTTTTCTATCCACACAGACTAAGCAAATGCATATACTATATTCCTTTCATGAGTAGCAGGGCGCTGAAATGTTGCGCGATTTTTAACAGAATGTTCAAAAAAGTAGAGGGTAGAGGGAAGAGGTTACATCTTGGCCATGTTCTGTTATAATCTCCACCCGGCACAGCCAGAAGAGGACTGGCCACCCCACATAGCCTGGTTCCTCTCTAGGTTTCTTCCTAGGTTTTGGCCTTTCTAGGGAGTTTTTCCTAGCCACCGTGCTTCTACACCTGCATTGCTTGCTGTTTGGGGTTTTAGGCTGGGTTTCTGTACAGCACTTTGAGATATCAGCTGATGTACGAAGGGCTATATAAATACATTTGATTTGATTTGATTTGGTATTACAGGCTCAATCAGGGACATGTTGAAAATGTCAGTGAAGACACCTGCCAGTTGGTCCGCACATGCCCGGAGCACACATCATGGTAATCCGTCTGGCTCCACAGCCTTGTGTATGTTGACCTGTTTAAAGGTCTTACTCACGTCGGCTACGGAGAGAGTGATCACACAGTCGTCCGGAACAGCTGATGCTCTCATGCATGCCTCAGTGTTGCTTGCCTCGAAGAGAGCATAGAAGTGATTTAGCTCGTCTGGTAGGCTCGTGTCACTGGGCAGCTCGCGGCTGTGCTTCCCTTTGTAGTCTGTAATAGTTTGCAAGCCCTGCCACATCCGACGAGCATCGGAGCCGGTGTAGTATGATTCAATCTTAGCCCTATTATGACGATTTGCCTGCAGGGCATAGCGGGATTTCTTGTAAGCTTCCGGATTAGAGTCCCGCACCTTGAAAGCGACAGCTCTACCCTTTAGCTCAGTGCAAATGTTGCCTGTAATCCATGGCTTCTGGTTGGGGTATGTACGTACAGTCACTGTGGCGACAACGTCCTCAATGCACTTATTGATAAAGCCAGTGACTGATGTGGTGTATTCCTCAATGTCACCGGAAGAATCCCAGAACATGTTCCAGTCTGTGATAGCAAAGCAGTCCTATAGTTTATCATCTGCTTCATCTGACCATTATTTTATAGACTGAGTGACTGGTGCTTCCTGCTTTAATTTTTGCTTGTAAACAGGAATCAGGAGGATAGAGTTGTGGTCAGATTTACCAAATGGAGGGCGAGGGAGTGCTTTGTACGCGTCTCTGTGTGTGGAGTACAGATGATCTAGACTTTTTTTCCCTCTGGATGCACATTTTACATGTTAATAGAGATTTGGTAGAACTGATTTAAGTTTCCCTGCATTAATGTCTCCGGCCACTAGGAGCACCGCCTCTGGGTGAGTGGTTTCCTGTTTGCTTATTTCCTTATACAGCTGACTGAGTGCGGTTTTAGTGCCAGCATTTGTCTGTGGTGGTAAATAAACAGCCACGAAAAGTATAGCTGAGAACTCTCTAGGAAAGTAGTGTGGCCTGCAGTTTATCACAATATACTCTACTTCAGGCGAGCAAAATCGAATGACTTCCTTAGATTTCTTGCACCAGCTGTTGTTTACAAATATGCACAGACCGCCCCCCCTCGTCTTACCGGAGTGTGCTGTTCTGTCCTGCCGGTGCAGCGTGTATCCCGCCAGCTGAATATCCATGTCGCCATTCAGCCACGATTCCGTGAAGCATAGGATATTACAGTTTTTGATGTCCCGTTGGTAGGATATTCGTGATCGTACCTCGTCTAGTTTATTGTCCAATGATTGCACTTTGGCGAGTAATATTGACGGTAACGGCAGCTTTCCTAGTTGTCTGCTGCGGGTCCGGACGAGGCATCCGGCTCTTCGTCCTCTGCGTCACTTCCTTTTGCGAATAATTGGGATGTCTGCCCTGTGGGGTGTTTGGAGAATATCGTGTGAGTCCTGCTTGTTGTTGTTGTTGAAGAAGAAATCTTTATCTAATCCGAGGTGAGTGATCGCTGTCCTGATATCCAGAAGCTCTTTTCTTCCATAAGATATGGTTGCAGAAACATTATGTACGAAATAATTTACAAATATCGTGAAAAAAAAACACATAATCGCACAATTGGTTAGGAGACCGTAAAATGACGGCCATCTCCTCCGGCGCCATTTGATTATCTTACACGAGGCCCTGTGATTTCAGTCATATTGCCATGCTATAACAGACACAAGATACTGTACATATTAGCATTTCAACCTTGTGTTATCGTGCTTCAATGTACTACACAAATGACAGTTGATATCTGGCATTCCGATTATTCAAGGTGGAAGTGACATATACTCTCTAATGGCTAGCTCTCGGCTATTTCCTTTAATGGACAGTCACTGAACAATTTTTCTTTGGGGATTGGAAGTGAAGGGCAGTGAGCAGTCTTGTTGTTTTATTAGCCGTAGCCAGCTGACATCATGAATGTAAAATGACAAATCTGCTCTCCAAGAAAACATTATTCTTTTGGAGAGCCGCGTTGTCAGCCAATAGCTGTTTTAATATTTAATGTTAAAGAATAATTTCATGGCCTGCCTGGCTGGCTGGCTGAGGGATGGATCTATTGCCCCGATATTCACCTGTCCGCCCGAACCCTAATGGATTCATGGGTAATCCCAGGAGATATGAGCAGGAAGTGAGTTATGTGGGGTGGGGTTCATGTCAATTCATAGCACAGTCTTGGGCCCTGGCCCACAAATAGATCTGAAATGATTGGATAGGTAAACGGTATGTTAATAGGTCCACCTACCCTTCTAACAGGCTATTGACTATTCACCATATTGCTAACAACCTCAAGCCTCACCCCTCCTTGAGTCAATCGTTGGAACCATACTTAATAAAAATGTACTTTAGAACTACATACTGTACGCAATACATATGAACACACCCACCTGCACTCATAAACGCACACACCCAAACAAACATCTACAATCATATAGAGCACACACAGGGAAATAATTGCATTAACATTCATTGGCACATGCTGACAAAAGGTTTTGTCGACAGTTTTAGATCAGCAAATGTAAATGTTTCCATTGTAGTATCTGTATCTATAGGAAGTCAGCTTATATTATCAGGAATAGAAGTGTGGGTTTTATGTAACCCTTATTTCACCGGGAAAGTCAATTGACTTGTTCTCATGTACGAGAATTGAATCTATGTTGCTTGGGCACAATTCCCAAAGTGGCATATCTGGTAGCTTTTCTAAGACAATTTCTAGACCCTAGATACCACATGTACAAAGAACAAAAATGTACTGAACAACAAAATTAACACAACATGTAAAGTTTTGGTCCCATGTTTCATGAGTTGAAATTAAAGATCCCAGAACTATTTCATACACACAAAAAGTGTATTTCTCACAAATTTTGTGCAAAAATTTGTTTTACATCCCTGTTAGTGAGCATTTCTCCTTTGCCAAGATAATCCATGCTCCTGTCAGGTGTTGCATATCAATAAACTGATTAAACAGATCGATCATTACACAGGTGCACCTTGTGCTGGGTATTATAAAAGGCCACCCTAAAATGTGCAGTTTTGTCACACAACACATATTCCACAGATGTCTCAAGTTTTGAGGGAGCGTGCAGTTGGCATGCTGACTGCAGGAATGTCCGCCAGAGCTGTTACCAAACAATTGTCTGTGCCATAAGCTGCCGCCAACGTCATTTTAGAGAACCTGGCAGTATGTCCAACCAATCTCACAACCGCAGATCACGAGTAACCACGACATCCCAGGACCTACACATCCAGCTTCTTCACCTACGGAATCGTCAGAGACCAGCTACCCAGAATAGATGATGAATCTGTCGGTTTGCACAACCAAAGAACAATTATGCACAATCTGTCAGAAACCATCTCAGGGATGCTCTTCTGAGTGCTCGTAATCCTCAACAGGGTCTTGGCCTGACTGCAGTTTGACGTCATAACCAACTTCAGTGGGCAAATGCTCACCTTCGATGGTCAGCGGCACGCTGGAGAAGTGTGCTTTTCACAGATGAATCCCGGTTTCCACTGTATCGGGCATATGGCACGACGTGTATGGCGTCGTGTGGGTGAGCGGTTTACTGATGTTAACGTTGTGAACAGAGTGCCCCATGGTGACGGTGTGGTTATGGTATGGGCAGGCAAAAGCTGAAGACAATGAACACAATCGCATTTTATCGTTGGCAATTTGAATGCTCAGAGATACCGTGACAAGATCCTGAGGCCCATTGTCATGCCATTCATCCGAAGCAATCACCTCATGTTTTGGAATGATAATGCAAGGCCCCATGTTGCAAGAATCTGTACACAATTCCTGGAAGCTGAAAATGTCCCAGTTCTTCCATGGCCTGCACACTGACCAGACATGTTACACATTGAGCCTGTTTGGGATGCCCTGAATTGACTGAATGTTTTTCTGATCCACGCCTTTTTTTAAAGGTATTTGTGACCAACAGATGCACATCTGTATTCCCAGTCATGTGAAATCCATCGATTAGGGCCAAATAATTGTATTTAAAATGACTGATTTCCTCATATGAACTGTAACTCAGTAAAATCTTTGAAATTGTTACGTTTATATTTTTGCTCAGTGTAGTTAAGATTTAGGTTCATTTCTGCACTCTCTATGCACACTAACAAGACTCGACACACTGACACTCCCAAAACACGTAACATGTACGTACATTTATAATGAGTCTACGCACACTCTCATACAAACATAATTTATGCTGCTGCTACTCTGTTCATCCTATATCCTGATGCCTAGGCACCTTACCCCTGGACATACCTCTACCTCGATCCCTCCATTATCCCTGCACATTGTCAATATGGTGTTGGAACTGACCCTGGAAATACACTACATGACCAAAAGTATGTGGACACCTGCTCGTCGAACATCTCATTCCAAAATGATGGGTATAAATATGGAGTTGGTTTTTGCTGCTATAACAGCCTCCACTCCCCGGGAAGGCTTTCCACTAGATGTTGGGACATTGCTGCGGGGACTTGCTTCCATTCAGTTACTAGAGCATTAGTGAGGTCGGGCACTGTTGTTGGGCAATTAGGCCTGGCTTGCAATTGACTTTTACTTCCTCCCAAAGGTGTTCAATGGGGTTGAGGTCAGGGCTCTGTGCAGGCTAGTAAAGTTCTTCCACACCGAAACCATTTCTGTATGGACCTCGCTTTATGCACAGGGGCATTGTCATGCTCAAACAGGAAAGGGCCTTCCACAAACTGTTGCCACAAAGTTGGAAGCACAGAATAATCTAGAAAGTCATTGTATGCTGTAGCATTAAGATTTCCCTTCTCTGGAACTAAGAGGCCTAGCCCAAAACATGAAACACACCCCCAGACCATTATTCCTCCTCCACCAAACTTTACAGTTGGCACTATGCATCCGGGCAGGTAGCATTCTCCTGGCATCCGCCAAACCTAGATTCGTAATTTGGACTGCCAGATGGTGAATTGTGATTCATCACTCCAGACAACACGGTTCCATTGCTCCAGAGTCCAATGGCTTTGCCTTGCACATGGTGATCTTAGGCTTGTGTGTGGCTGCTAGGCCATGGAAACCCATTTCATGAAGCTCCTGAAGTACAGTTCTTGTGCTGATGTTTCTTTCAGAGGCAGTTTGGAACTCGGGAGTGAGTGTAGCAACCGAGGACAGAAGATTTGTACACGCTGCACACTTCAGCACTCAGCTCCCGTTCTTCACAATAACAGCACTTACAGTTGGGGGCAGCTTTAGCAGGGCAGAAATCTGACAAACTGACTTTTTGGAAAGGTGGCATCCTATGACGGTGTCACTGATCTCTTCAGTAAGGCCCTTCTACTGTCAATGTTTGTCTACGGAGATTGCATGGCGGTGTGCTCAATTTAATATACCTGTCTGCAACGGGTGTGGCTGAAATAGCCAAATCGATTAATTTGAAGGGGTGTCCACATACTCTGGTTTATATAGTGTAGCTTCTTACTTTCTCGTGTTCTAAATTTCTGATTTTTATTTCTTATGTGTTTTTGTTCTACCTAGTGTTATTTTTAGTGCTACATTGATATTGATTACCACGTTGTTGGGTTTGGGACTTGCAAGAAAGGCATTTCACTATACTTCAACTTCCAACACGGGATCTGGCTTTGTCAACAAAACCGACTGAACAACATGGCTTGGAATACAAGAGGATTTGCAGTTTTTGCAGGGCATTCAGCATAAATTGATGACATATGCCTTCCTCGCCGCTCACCAAAACATTTTAATTGGCTTCTGTAAAGCCTATCTCGTACAGCAGAACACAATAACAAACAAACATACACAACAGCACTTGGCTGGTTAGCTAAGCCTTTGAGAACCCATAGAACCCCTAGAAACCCAAACAAGTAATCAACCTCAATTGTTGTAGCGGGACAATGGCTAATTTAATTGGCTAATAATCGTGTACACACGCCTGAGTGGTCACGATATTAGGGCTACATGCAATCCATCCGGGTAAAACGTTCATTAAACTGTGTGTGTGTGTGTGTGTGTGTGTGTGTGTGTGTGTGTGTGTGTGTGTGTGTGTGTGTGTGTGTGTGTGTGTCCTGTGCAATAGAGAGAGGTTATTCAGGGGGGCTACAAACTCAGTTTGGAGACAATGAGTTTTGGGGGTTTTGGGGAAATGTAATTGTCTCAGTGGTTTGAATGGAATTACCCACAATGCCCTAAGTACTCCTAAGAGACCTGGATGGGAGGAAGGCGCCTGGAGAGAAGGAATGCAGGGGGGAAGATTGGAGGAGTTTGGTAGTTTCAATATGGGGCGAACTGGCTGTCGTCTTTCATTTTGAGCTGCTTCTTATTAGTTTTTTTACGGGGTTATAGAAGGGACAAGGCCATAATACACAGCACTGACTCTGAGTCTGTTCGGGGTTGTACTTGTACATTGGGTTTGTACACAAAAAAACCGACTACGATTTCCATATCAGGAAATAGTCACATGTCCTGAGTCCTGATATGGACACCACAATACTCAAAGCGGTGAGCATTAAAACAAGTATTGCTGCTTTATTGTGGGTTTGGGGAGGTAAACACTATTCCCCATAGGATGATTGTTTGTGGGAGGAAGACCACTGATAGTGTATGTATTGTACCCTTGAGCAAAACCCCACCACTCTATTCATTACTAGAATAACGGATTAGAAACAGAAGTCACTTAGGTAAACTCATCACGTCATCAACACTGTGTACAATACAACACTACATAAGGTGTGCAGCCTTAACACATGGAGTAATGGGGAAAAAACTGTTGTGTGTAAGCACTAGCAACATCTCTTATTTCAGAAGGTAAGATTTAAACTAGGGTGCATATCTGTGCTGTAGTGGTAACACTCCCTGATATAAGTCACATACTGACCCCCCTACTGGGGACCGGGGTTCAAACCCAGCTATCACTGTTTCTCTCCCTCTTGCCTGCCTCCCCCTCGGAATTCTTACTGTCTAAATAAAGAGAAAAAAAACGAACAAATACAGTATATTGAACAAAAATGCAACATGCAACAATTTCAAAGATTTACAGTTCGTATAAGGAAATCAGTGAATTGAAATAAATAAATTAGGCCCTAATCTATGGATTTCAGGGCCGGGAATACAGATATGCATCTGTTGGTCACAGATACCTTAAAACAAAGGTAGGGACACTGGATCAGAAAACCAGTCAGTATCTGGTGTGACCACCATTTGCCTCATGCAGCGTGACACATCTCCTTCGCATAGAGTTGATCGGGCTGTTGATTGTGGCCTGTGGAATGTTGTCCCTCTCCCCTTCAATGGCTGTCCAAAGTTGCTGGATATTGGCGGGAACTGGAACACACTGTCGTACACGTCGATCCAGAACATCCCAAACATGCTCAATGGGTGACATGTCCGGTGAGTATGCTGGCCAATGTTGAACTGGGACATTTTCAGCTTCTAGGAATTGTTTACAGATGCTAGCGACATGGGGCCGTGCATTATCATTCTGAAACATGAGGTGATGGTGGTGGATGAATGGCACGACGATGGGCCTCGGGATCTTGTCACGGTATCTCTGTGCATTCAAATTGCCATCGATAAAATAAAATGTGTTTTTGGTCCGTAGCTTATGCCTGCCCATAGCATAACCCCACCACCACCATGGGGCACTCTGTTCACAACTTTGACAAACCTCTCACCGACACACCTCAAGACACATGGTCTGCGGTTGTGAGACCAGTTGGACGTACTGCCTAAAACTCTCAAAAGACATTGGAGACAGCTTATGGTAGAGAAATGAACATTCACTTCTCTGGCAACAGCTCTGGTAGATATCCCTGCAGTTAGCATGCCTATTGCACGCTCCCTCAAAACTTGACACGTCTGTGGCATTGTGTTGTGTGACAAAACTGCACATTTTAGAGTGGATTTTTATTTGTCCCCAGCACAAGGTGCACCTGTGTAATTATCATGCTGTTCAATCAGCTTCTTGATATGCCACACCTGTCAGGTGGATATATTATCTTGGCAAAGGAGAAATGCTCACTGACAAGGATGTAAACAAATTTGTGCACAACATTTTAGAGAAATTGCTTTTTGTGCGTATGGAACATTTCTGGGATATTTAATTTCAGCTCATGAGACATGGGACCAACACTTTACATGTTGCGTTTACATATTTCTTGAGTGCATATTTGAAAAACAACAACATTTCAACCTATGGATACATTGCTATCTGTGTTTCACATTTGGTCTCAGTTGGGTTTTGTGCCTACAACCACAAGGCTGTTACTAAAAAGCACCCCATTTGGACTGTGGCTTATCTCCCATATGGTAAAAGGAACAAAGTCCCCTCAAAACCACAAACCAAATAAACCACAGGGAGTCTGCACACTTTGTTGTTAGGTCCCCAGTGTACGTTGTCAATAATCCCAATACCACACACCCTCCTAGTGTGGTATGTCTATGACCTTTGAGGCAACGCCACATGAGTCTCCTACTAGGAGCCAAGAAAACAGAACAAATGAAGGAAGCAGCAAAACAATAGCATGCAAATGAATTAGAAACTTTATATGAATGCCCATTGTTTCTAATTATGGGTAGAGGTGTATACTGTGAGTGTGTGCCCTTCAGAAGCAGTGGCCGTGAGGTAAGGGGCAGGTCAGGGGTGGGTTAGCTATCAGGGAACTTGTTTTTGGGAACAGCACACAGTATTACAACAGAGCAGTTGAAGAGCTTTCAAATCGAGATTACAATATGACATTGGTGGTGGTAACCCTCAGTTCAGGGGCTTCGCTGGTGACAATATGATGCAATGCAGGTGTAAAAGACTCCATTCGGTTCCGACCATAATGGGGCTCGAACTCACAACCCTCGGCACAACAACTAACGCCACCTCTCATACAGTCACATTCTTGTTTCAGACAGTGCTTGACTACCCGTGAAAAAGCCAAGTATCTTTGTTGGTAAGCCGCGGCTTTAGAGCATCGTGTCTGGACTTTGCCTAACATTCCATCCAGGCTGTGGCTTCTCTCTTACCTTCTGCTGTGAATATCTATACCACGACTTCAGAAAGATTAGTGGAATAAGGATTTGCAGCGGTGCTAACTACTAACCAACTCCAGGTCCATCAGAACATCATATCAAACAGGTTTTAGCTAACAACCCTCCTTATTAATAACTGAACCTTGTGTCCTCGTTGCAGCTGTAAATGGTTTGGTCATGAACTGGTCCGGGCTGCCAGCCTGCCATGCAGCACAATGAAAGGAAGCCAGGGTCAAGGTGTTATGGTTCCCTCTTTGTGTCGACGCGCTGTGAGGTCAGACTGACACACTACACCAAGAATTAAACAGTGCTACAAATGTCGGATGTGAGAGGTGGGATGGAGGGAGGGGGGAGAGAGGGAGGGAAGTAGGAAAGGAGAGAGAGAGAGAGAGAGAGAGAGAGAGAGAGAGAGAGAGAGAGAGAGAGAGAGAGAGAGAAAGTGTGTCCACTACCCAGTGGATACAGTGAGTAAAACAGGACTCTGACTTCTTTAAACCAGTCTATTGGAAGCCCGCTGCTCCACACCAAGCCCCCTGGCCAGTTCAGGTTAAAGAATCGGTCTATCAGCAAGAAATTCACTGTTTAAAGCCAAGTCTCCCCAGCAGGTGACAGATGAAAAGCAGTCATCGACCCCCTGCTCCTTCATTCTACCCTCTCTCTCACCCCCTCACTCATCCTCATCCCTCTAGGATCTGCAGGGTTTGCATTTAAAGGGCACCTCTTGCATCCCAGCTTCCCATCTCGCCTCCCCAGTAAAGCCGGAAAATTCAGTGAAGGAGGGGGGGGGAAGAAGAGCATGTCCCTGGGAGGATTCTCTCTCTCTCTTTAGGTCTGTTAATGAGATAAAGCCGTTTCTGAGAAAATGGAAAATAGCCCATATCTGAGTTAATGCAAATAGCAGCCCTCATAATACTGTAATTATTACATTGTTTTAAAGCTGCAATATGTAGCTTTTTGGGCGACCCGACGAAATTCACATAGAAATGTGAGCTGTCATTCTCCCTGAAAGCAAGTTTAAGGTGCCGTAGGTATGTTCTATGTGCGCGATTTAGGGATCACGTTCTTAAGTTTTGTTTTTGCATCTTTTACTTTCAATTTTGTACACCAGCTTCAAACAGCTAAAAATACAATATATTGATATCCAATATACAACATATTTCACGGCAGTTTAGATGGTACAATGATTCTCTAAACTATACATTGCTTGTTTTACGCAAACTGAAATTAGGCAACCTATTAGAATGTTAGCAGACAGGAAATGGCGGAGCGATTTCTGCATATTACAACTTTAAGATTGGCTGTTTGTTATGCTTTCATTTATATTCTACATTTTAACCTGATAGATCATTATCAGTATATGTCAGCTGGTCTATGTAGATTACTGACAGCAGGTGGAATATATTTGTATCTCTGAGAAGCTGCTGTATTACATTGAGACATTCAATTGGAATTTCTATAGAGATTTTAGGGTTGTTTTTTTATCTCCTGTCAGTGTAGCTGGATTGGTATGAAAAGGCATCTGAGATAATCAGTGTTGTGTCCATAAAGATCCTATTTCACTTTGTGATTGTGTCCATGTTGCTACAGTAGCAGGTTAGATAGGTTAGTCATGGCTCTATTCCCAGTTGAAATAGTGTGATACCACCTCAAGGTTAACCTGTACAGGAACACAGTGTCCTCCAACATTCTCAAATGGAAGAAGTTTGTAACCACCTAGACTCTTCCTAAAGCTGGCCACCCGGTCAAACTGAGCAATCGCGGGAGAAGGGCCTTGGTCAGGAAGGTGACCAAAACCTGATATTCACTCTGACAGACATCCACAGTTCCTATGTGGAGATGGGAGAACCTTCCAGAAGGACAACCATATCTACAGCACTCCACCAATCAGGCCTTTATGGTAGAGTGGCAAGATGGAAGCCACTGCTCAGTAAAAGGCACACGGAAGCCCGCTTGGAGTTTGTCAAAAGGCACCTAAAGGACTCCCAGATCATGTGAAACACTATTCTATGGTCTGATGAAACCAAGATTGAAATCTTTGGCCTGAATGCCAAGCGTCATGCATGGAGGAAACCTGGCACCATCCCTATGGTGAAGCATTGTGGTGGAAGTATCATGCTGTGTTGATGTTTATCAGCGGCAGGGACAGGGAAACTAGTCAGGATCAAGGGAAAGATGAACATAGCAAAGTAAAATGAGATCCCTGACTGGGGTGAAAGTTCCAACAGGACAACAACCCTAAGCACACAGCCAAGACAACGCATGAGTGGCTTTGGGACAAGTCTCTGAATGTCCTTGAGTCCAGCCAGAGCCCGGACTTGAACCCGATCTCACATCTCTGGAGACCTGAAAATAGCTGTGCAGTGACACTTCCCATCCAACATGACAGAGCTTGAGAGGATCTACAGAGAAGAATGGCAGAAACTCCTCAAATACCGGTGTGCCAAGCTTGTAGTGTCATACCCAAGAACATGAGTCTGCAATCGCTGCCAAAGATACTTCAACAAAGTACTAAGTAAAGGGTCTGAATATTTATGTAAATGTAATATTTCAGTTTTTTATTTGTAATACATTTACAAAATTGTACAAAAAACAGTTTTTGCTTTGTCATTATGGGGTATTGTGTCTAGATTGATGTGGGGTGGAAACTATTTAATCAATTTTAGAATAAGGCTAACAAAACGTGCCAAAGTCTGGGAAAAGTCAAGAGGTCTGAATACTTTCCGAATGCACTGTACATAGTGATCCTATTCCACACACAAACACCCAGAATAGTAAGGAGAGAATAAGAAGGAGGTAAAGCACTTTCCATCAACAGCTGTCATCATTGTCAGGAGATCAGACAGACAGTACTCATCATGTATCACTCCTCTCTTCTGTTTGTGCTACCTGTCCTTGTTCTTCCTGCAACTGCCTTACCTCCATTACTCTGCAACCAGTCAGCAGGTGTGTATGTGTGTCTACATAGAAAAGGAGTTGGGAGGAAAGTACACACTGGCAATCTACAGGGAATCTAAAATACACGGCATTAGCTACAGCTGCTGTTTCGGTTTTGCGCAAAGCCATGCCTGCAAACACATGGTGTCCCAATCCTACCATACGATGGTTGATCCCTTAGCGTTTCACAAAAACCAGCAGGATATGATGTGTCCCATCACCATCGGCCAGTTTGGAAGAAGATCAGAGGCATGGCTTTATAATGTAATACATTTATCACCCGTTGCCATGGATACAGCTGTCAGGAACCGCAGAGGGGTTTATTATGTGAGTAACAGCTAAGACAGACATGTCACACCCTGCATTCACTCCTTCACTGTTATGAAGAGAGAGAGCGAGAGATAGGGAGCGAGTGAGAAAAATTTAGAAAGATGGAGAGAGAAAGAGAGCGAGAGAGAGAGAGAGAGAGAGAGAAAGGCCGTGTTCTGCATTGTGTTGCCCAGCTGGTGAGTTGCCTGTCTAGGGATGAAAGTCTGTGTGCTGCTAGAGGTTATGGATGAATTGGGACTGGCAGGTAAACACTAACTGCAATGAGGAAACAGTCTGGACAAGACCCACGTGTTTTAGCAATAATCTTGGGACGCGAAGGTCTTTCGACCAAAAAAAAATAAAAATCTGAATAATATTGAAAAAAGTACTTACAAATGTCCATTGCACAAAACAGATATTGGATCTTTACAGATAATTGACTTGTCAGGCCTTGTAGGAAGCAATGGCATCTCATAGCAACACAATAAGAACCAACGAGGCGGTCGTACATTGCCCTTTGATGAGACGCCCACATGATCACACAGAGAGACAGACTAACAGTTACCAATTCCAACTGTCATATTTTGCCACCATTAGCCCCTTCAAGTGACAACACAAATTACAGCTATTGGAGAGCAAGAGTACTTCAGGCCTGTTGACATTTAATTTAACACACTGGCACTATGGACTGGGCAGTGGGAAACTACTGATACACAAACACACACAGCCATAACATCAACGTCTTGACATCGGTCCTGCAATGGACCCACAGCAAGACTGAATCAGTAACCCATAGTAGAGCAGGCCTGAGTTGCCGCCGTGATGTGGTGCTGTGTTGCCGTGGTGACCCCCATGTGCGTTACAGTCATGGAGTCAGTTTTATTAACCTGGTGCAGATCACAGTCACTGGGGACCGTCTGCAAGGTATGCTCCAGACAGGTCGAGGGCACACACTTGCACGACCCTTCTCCGACCTCGGATGCACTCTAGACACAATGGAATCTGACTTAGGTTTTTGTCTGAAATAACTTTCCCTTTTGTGTACGAAGAGCATCCCGCAGTAATATGGACAGTATCAGCAGAGGGAATCAGTCAGGAAGAGGGTAAGTCAGATGGGAAGGAGACCAATGGAAGAAGGTGATGATGAGAGGGAATAGAGTGATGGTGTTGGTGATATTGATGGGTTGCTACGATTGGCATGTTAGCTAATGATATGATGCCATGTTAGATTAGGCCACTCCCTAATTCTGTGTGCTGGTATTAGAATAACTGTACTGGGGAACGGATGGCAGAGAGCAGGGGGTAGAAGGAGAGGCATTGTTCATTGACTCCACTCCAAATGATTGTGAAATGTTGGATTCACGGCATCCACTAGCCTTCAACTCCTATTCTGGACTGATCCAACTAAGGGTTCAGGAGAAAACAGAAAATACGAGATAATGGTGGCCTATTTTGGACTCAAAGAAGAATCAGGCTAAGATAAAACAGTATAGGAAAAGGGGATTTTGACACAGAGTAACACACAAAAACTTGACAAGCATTGGGTCAACTGCAGTGCACTGCGCCCTGGATCATTAAAAGTTGTATTTTTGAATGAATAACTTTGTTATGGTAAATAAAAAATGTAGGACCCTTTGAAAAAAGATCCATTTGAACACAATCCATATAATCAAAGCTGTATTTACAGTACCAGTCAAAAGTTTGGATACACCTACTCATTCAAGGGTTTTTCTTTATTTGTACTATTTTCTACATTGTAGAATAATAGTGAAGAAATCAAAACTGAAATAACACATATGGAATCATGTAGTAACCAGAAGAGTGTTAAACAAATCAAAAATATGTTAGATTTTTATATTCTTCAAATTAGCCACCCTTTGACTTAATGACACATTTTCACACACTTTGCATTCTCTTAACCAGCTTCACCTGGAAGGCTTTTCCAACAGTCTTGAAAGAGTTCCTACATATGTTGAGCACTTGTTGGCTGATTTTCCTTCACTTTGCGGTCCAACTCATCCCATACCATCTCAATTGGGTTGACGTCGGATGATTGTGGAGGCCAGGTCATCTGATGCAGCACTCCATCACTCTCCTTCTTGGTCAAACAGGCATCACACAGCCTGGAGGTGTGTTGGGTCATTGATAGTCCCACTAAGCGCAAACCAGATGGGATGGCATATCGCTGCAGAATTCTGTGGTAGCCATGCTGAATTCTTGTGCCTTGAATTCTAAATAAATCACTGACAGTGTCAGCAGCAAAGCACCCCCACACCATCACACCTTCTCCCCCGTGCTTCACAGTGGGAACCACACATGCAGAGATTCTCCGTTCACCTACTCTGTGTCTCCAAAATTTGGACTCATCAGACCAAAGGACAGATTTCCACCGGTCTAATGTCCGTTGCTAGTGTTTCTTGGCCCAAGCAAGTCTCTTCTTCTAATTGGTGTCCTTTAGTAGGAGTTTCTTTGCAGATTTTCGACCATGAAGGCCTGATTCAAGCAGTCTCCTACAGTTGATGTTGAGATGTGTCTGTTACTTGAACTCTGTAAAGCATTTATTTGGGCTGCAATTTCTGAGGCTGTTACCGCTAATGAACTTATCCTCTGCAGCAGAGGTAACTCTGGTTCTTCCTTTCCTGTGCCGGTCCTTATGAGAGCCAGTTTCATCATAGCGCTTGATGGTTTTTGCAACTGCACTTGAAGAAACTTTCTTGAAGTTCTTGAAATCGTCCGAATTGACTGACCTTCATGTCTTAAAGTAATGATGGAGACTGTAGTTTCTCTTTGCTTATTTGAGCTGTTCTTGTCATAATACGGACTTGGTCTTTTACCAAATAGGGCTATCTTCTGTATACCACCCTAACTTGTCCCAACACAACTGATTGGCTCAAACGCATTAAGAAGGAAAGAAATTCCACAAATTCACTTTTAACAAGTCACACCAATTAATTGAAATGCATTCCAGGTGACTACCTCATGAAGCTGGTTGAGGGATTGCCAAGCGTGTGCAAAGCTGTCATCAAGGCAAGGGGTGGCTACTTTGAAGAATATCAAATGTAAAATATGTTTGACTTTGAATATATTAACACTTTTTTGGTTACTACATGATTCCATGTGTTTTGATAGTTTTGATGTCTTCACTATTATTCTACATTGTAGAACATATTACAAATAAAGAAAACCCTGGAATGAGTAGGTGTGTCCAAGGTTTTGACTGGTACTGTACATACACAAAATAACATATACGAGTGGAATGCTATGTGTATTTAAAATAAGGTGCATATAGTATGAACCTTCTAATCCTTGTATGATATTTTTAAATACAATTTGGGAATCAACTGTAATCTATAATCCATCCAGTCCACTGCACCATCCATAGATCATGACCCCGTCTTAGTGGAAGATAAGCCATATGCCATATAGATTTATTATAAAAACCCTCCCTCCCTCCCTCACCCACTTCTGTGTCTGAAACTCTGTGTCTGAATGCGTGTGTGTGCGTGTGTGTCAGAATCTGAATGTGTGTCTGTCTGATCATGTGAGATCTTGAGACAACAACAACAAACATTGATGTATGCAGATAAGCAGGCCATGGTTGTGTCCCGCAGTGCCAGTAACCCAGAGCTTTGGGGGATTATCAACGATCATACATAACTATTAATGTTGCCTAACACCACCATAATGCATGACAATAATACATAGTGTTCACTTATCTAGCTTCTCCTTCTTTGCAAGAAACCAGCTCTGCGGTACTAAACAAACAATATGCAGTATAATACAGTAACCTGTATACCACCAAGGTTATAGGTTCCTATACATGATACCTACACTAAAGGAGACACAAGATGAGGAGGAAGTTATGATATTGACTGTAGGTGATAAATAACTGTCTAGTATTTCCCTCCCTCCCTCCCTCCCTCCCTCCCTCAACCCCTTCTTCCTTCCTTCCCTCTCTCCCTTCCTTCCATCCTTCCTTCCCTCCCTCCTCTGTCTGTCACTCTTTCTCTCTACCATCCTCAGATACGAGACCATCAGACACTGAGAGCTCAAGCAGTGTTCCCTACAGTCATGAGCTGATGAGCCAGGAAGTGGTGTGTGGTGAGTTGTGGTAATGGTGCCTCATGGGTAGAGGAGGATGATTGGGGAGTTTTCTTTCGGCACCACGGTTCAGTGGCTGCCATAACTATGATGAATCGACCTGTTCCTGTAACTCACCAAAACCCATGAAAAACGACAAGAATTGATGCCCTCCTGTTCCCCAAAGTTTGTATTTCACTTTAAATCTCCTTTCATCTGGTGTGAAGGATCTTTCTCATATCGTCTGGATAATGGAAACACCTGTAGGGGGGCTGGGTGACAAGGAAGAATAGGGTTGAGAGAGAACTTTCATGATAGATAATGGTAGGAAGTGAATGGGTACATGAATGGAAATCCTCTGTAGCAGTGGAGCATGTCTAAGCCATGGCTCAATGTGATCACATACACAGTAAGAATACTATTCCAAGAACATTTGTCTGAAAATCAACAGGCCTGGATACTATGTGGAAGAAAAATATATGAATGGTGCACTCTGGCTCTAGGACATGTGGGTGTGGGTGAAAGCTAGAACAGATTGTGAATGTGAAGTACCTGTGATAAGGTTGTGTAAGTGTGTGAGTGTGTAGCTCCCACACATCCACAGAAAGGTGTGAGGTTTCCCACATGAAATAAAATAAGACATACATGTATTGCCTGCCTGCTGCACATTTCCGTGTCCTGATTTCTTCCTCTCTACCTCCATAATCAAATCAGCAAACACTTCACACTTCTCCTTTCTCTGCATAGCAACAAGGATCCCACAGGGATCATAAAGCCCTACACAGGAAAATGGATGCTCTCACTGTAGAGGTATCTGCTAAGTGCCATACACACTGTATACGTTATAAGACTTGTTCAATCGGCATAAAGCATATTCATTATGTAGTGACACAAAGGCATATTCTAGCCTACAGTAGGTGTCGGCTTGATGCTAATTGGCGGCCTTAGCAAAGAGCTGGAGCTTATTCAGGAAGGTGTAACATCGCAGGGTATACATACATAAATATATCACGTCACAGACAACAGGTGTTAGCCCTACACAGCTAATTTCTCTCTGTGACATTCCGGGTATGTTTCACCACACTGAACATGCTCCGGTATCAGTGGTTCAAAGTAGGAAGTACGGCAGCTGTCAAAGGACGTAGATCTGTCCAACTCCATATTCTGGAACACACTTAGGGAACAAAATGGGTCAAATGAACTCTGTATAAGGAAATCAATTGGTGGAAGAGAATAGATGCCGCCAATCATACCACCAAAACTTAAAGAATCAAGGTCACTGAAAAAGACAGCCAAACAGGCCACAATCATACTACTACTACTGCACACACATGCACACACAGGCACACACTCGCACACACACACGCACATTCCCTGGGAGCTCTTGACAGTGATCTGGATGGGTCTGCTGGTCTCCTGCCAACTCCATGTGGCTTAAGTAAGCTCTACTAACTACCCTGCTGACCCCATTCACACCTGCTGCTGAACAGTAAACGGATAGGATAGACAACAGAAAGCTTGTAATGGGATAGACAACATTTAGACATCAGTGATGTGTTTTGACATGTTCTTTGTTCTTTTATTGTTAAGTTAGTTCAAGGGCTCAAAGGTAGACAATGTCTTCCACTGTACAAAAAGCCATTCATCTTATAGTCCACGCACAGTCAATAGAACCATCTACTTTCAATAGACAGGATGAAATACTTCTAACCGGAGACGGGATCAAGATCTCAATTAGCTAATGTCATCGAACGCGAAGGATGGGGAGATTTACAGAGACATTTAGGAAGTGTGTGTGTGTGTGTGTGTGTGTGTGTGTGTGTGTGTGTGTGTGTGTGTGTGTGTGTGTGTGTGTGTGTGTGTGTGTGTGTGTGTGTGTGTGTGTGTGTGTGTGTGTGTGTGTGTGTGCGTGCGTGTGTGTGCGTGAATCATATTTTACTAATGCATTGAGGGCCTCGGTTTAACCTCTCATTCATAAAACAGGTAACGTATAAAGAACATTCCTTGTCCTTCCTCTCAGACCACTGAGGCGTTGGGTGTATCATTTATTAAAGGGAAAGTTTGTCTCTTTGACCATGATCCAAATTTCCCACCACTTCCACTACCAGCCATGTTGTGACTTGGAGGACTTCCTTCGGGATTTGCAAAGTTGGAGGTGTCTGGCACCTGGGCTGTATTTCCAGAGAGGAACGAATAATGTAGTAATAAGTGGCTTAGAATGTGTTTAAGGGGCGTTTAAAGGGGTTTGTGGGATGTTTGCTGACACAGTGGAAACCAGTGTGGATGATGATATAAACACAGGACAGACTGTTTACCTCCTGTCAGTTCCTCATGCCTTATGTAAATATGGCCTATTTTCCCTGGCTTCAACCCATCTACCTCTCTACCTATCCCTCTCTCTGTCTCTCAATCAATATATCTATCTATCTATCTCTATCTCTCAATCTATCCCTCTCACCCTCTGTCTTCCTCTTCCTCTGCAAGTTGCTCTCTATTTCTCCCTCTCTGTTATTCATCCTGCTGCATAGCCCTGACTGCCAGAGGTGGGCCTATTGCCTGTGTCAGCTTCTCTGCTATTTCTATCACACAACACACACACTCCTCTGGCCAAGAAACGATCTAGTGTGTGTGTGTGTGTGTGTGTGTGTGTGTGTGTGTGTGTGTGTGTGTGTGTGTGTGTGTGTGTGTGTGTGTGTGTGTGTGTGTGTGTGTGTGTGTGTGTGTGTGTGTGTGTGTGTGTGTGTGTGTGTGTGTGTGTGTGTGTGTGTGTATATATGTGTGTGTGCATGTGTGTGCATGTGTGTGGATGTGTGTGTAGGTGTGCTAATGCTGGTACTACAGAGCTACCGCAGGCAGTTCTGCAGTATCCTCTCCACCTACTGTAGCAGACTCTTCCACCCATCTACCCTCTGAAGATGACTCATTCATTACAGACATCCTTTCCTCTCCTCTCAGCCCAGCGTATGCGCCATGCGTGTATGTAGCACAGGGAAGAGATAAGATGCATTAGAGAGCAGTGGGTTTGTGTACATAACTACAGGGCTCAGCTCTATGATCATATGTCAAAGCAGGGTTCACCCAAAGGTGAGCGCTTATCAGCTAGCTAGCCTCTGAGAGTACAGTACTAAGAGAGGAGTGAGCGCTAGCTAGCCTGTCAAATCTACCTAGACTGTAAGATCTGAACACAGAGACAGGGGTGCTAGTTAGCTACCTATAGCTACCCTTTAGAGAACAGAGAGAGGAGCGCTACCTAGCTAGCTAGCCTCTGAGAGGTGAACATGGGCGGAGGTGGGTTGCTCAGGTGTTGGTTTAAGGCGGTTTCCCTAGCTAAGCTCAGTGATGAGAGGAATCGGCTAACCAGCCCCTGGAGGGAACGTGAGCGGTCAGGACCGAACTGATTTGTCCCAGGAACATTTAGGAAGGAAGAAGGATGGTTCCTACGGTACTAAGCATGGTAAGCGTGTTAGCAGTGGACCACAGACCACAGTGGACCACAGATGTACAGTTGGACAACAGTCATGGCTATCCTGTCCAACATGCAGACACACAGGCCTATTTGGAAGGAGTCCATTAATAGTCAACATATTGTCTGTTTTACAGTTTGTTAGATTATTCAGAAGTAGCATACACACAGTGTAGGGTACTAAATATGTCACAGGGAACAGAAATAAACTCATGTTTATTTTTTTATTTTTTTATTTAACCAGGTAGGCTAGTTGAGAACAAGTTTTCATTTACAACTGTGACCTGGCCAAGGTAACGCAAAGCAGTGCGACACAAACAACAACACAGGGTTACATGTGGAATAAACAAGCGTACAGTCAATAACGCAATAGAAATAAAGAAAGTCTATATACAGTGTGTGCAAATGGCGTGAGGAGGTAAGGCAATAAATAGGCCATAGTAGCAAGTAATTACAATTTAGCATATTAACACTGGAGTGATAGATGGGCAGATGATGATGATGTGCAAGTAGAAATACTGGGGTGCAAAAGAGCAGAAAAGTAAATTAAAACAATATGGGGATGAAGTAGGTAGATTGGGTTGGCTATTTACCGATGGACTATGTACAGCTGCAGCGATCGCTTAGCTGCTCTGGTAGCTGATGTTTAAAGTTAGTGAGGGAAATATAAATAGTCTCCAGCTTCAGTGATTTTTGCAATTCGTTCCAGTCAGTGGCAGCAGAGAGCTGGAAGGAAAGGCGGCCAAAGCAGGTTTTGGCTTTGGGGATGACCAGTGAGATATTCCTGCTGGAGTGCGTACTACGGGTGGGTGTTGTTATCATGACCAGTGAGCTGAGATAAGGCGGAGCTTTACCTAGCATAGACATATAGATGACCTGGAGCCAGTGGGTTTGGTGACGAATATGTAGCGAGGGCCAGCCGACTAGAGCATACAGGTCGCAGTGGTGGGTGGTAGAAGGGGCTTTGTTAACAAAACGGATGGCACTGTGATAGACTGCATCCAGTTTGCTGAGTAGAGTATTGGAAGCTATTTTGTAGATGACATCGCCGAAGTCAATGATCGGTAGGATAGTCAGCTTTACTAGGGTAAGTTTGGCTGCGTGAGTGAAGGAGGCTTTGTTACGAAATAGAAAGCCGATTCTAGATTTGATTTTGGATTTGAGATGTTTAGTATGAGTCTGGAAGGAGAGTTTACAGTCTAGCCAGACACCTAGGTATTTGTAGTAGTCCACATATTCTAGGTCAGAACCATCCAGCGTAAAAAAGCATGCATTTGGTTTTTACTAGCATTTAAGAGCAGTTGTATGGCAATGAAGCTCGTTTGGAGGTTAGTTAACACAGTGTCCAAAGAAGGGCCAGATGTATACAGAATGGTGTCGTCTGCGTAGAGGTGGATCAGGGAATCGCCAGCAGCAAGAGTGACATCATTGATATATACAGAGAAAAGAGTCGGCCCAAGAATTGAACCCTGTGGTACCCCCATAGAGACTGCCAGAGGTCCAGACAACAGGCCCTCCGATTTGACACACTGAACTCTATCTGAGAAGTAGTTGGTGAACCAGGCGAGGCAGTCATATGAGAATCCAAGGCTATTGAGTCTGCCGATAAGAATGTGGTGATTGACAGAGTCGAAAGCCTTGGCCAGGTCGATGAAGACGGCTGCGCAGTACCGTCTTTTATCGATCGTTTAGTACCTTGAGCATGGCTGAGGTGCACCCGTGACCAGCTCTGAAACTGGATTGCACAGTGGAGAAGATACGGTGGGATTCAAAATGGTCAGTGGTCTGTTTGTTAACTTGGCTTTCGAAGACTTTAGAGAGGCAGGGCAGGATGGATATAGATCTATAACAGTTTGGGTCTAGAGTGTCACCCCCTTTGAAGAGGGGGATGACCGCAGCAGCTTTCCAATCTTTAGGGATCTCGGACGATACGAAAGAGAGGTTGCAACAACGGCGGCAACAACAATGTTGTTTATTGCTTTTTGTTATTAGAGTGCATACAACAGTGTGCAGGCATTTCTCTTTCCCTTCAATGTGTTCATTTGCATGTCTTAATCCCCGATCAGCCTCCCATTGCAGGCTGACAGAGACTGTGCTATGGGCGACTGATGTGCTTGTCAGGTTAAACTGGCCCTGGCCCAGCCCCCTGTCACACACACACACTGCAGCCACAGCCAGCAGTAACAGCAGGATCAAACCAACTCTACTACTGTTATTACTCAGCCTCCCCCTGTCTAAAGTCTGTAGGTGGACTGGTGACAGCTCCACACACACAACAACCCCAACGTCTAGTACGCACACACACCAACATGGAGTAATGAGGCACCGCACTGCACACTGGGATTAGAAAGGATGGAGCGGATGTGTGTGTGTGTTAGGTGTGTCTTTGAATCTCTCTCTCTCTCTATAGGCCTATGTGTGTGTGTTAGAGAGAAAACTAGAAATACCAAAAGAAAGAGAGAGACAGACAGCATGAAATGGATAAGGAGACAGGAGGTGGGTGTAAGTCGAATCTCACTGTCACACTGTCTTTCTCCTTCTGTCTACTGGTGTGAATATTCAAAACGACTGATTAGGAATTCTTCCTCGGTTGTCAGGAGAGAAAGAGAAATTAAAGCCTGCTAACCGCAACGCCAGAGGAGCAGATGGCTACACTTAGAAAGCAGAAGGACGCTCAGCTTTGAAAGAGAGAGAGAACGAGTGACAGAGACAGAAACCAACTGAGACAGAGGAAAGGGGAGACCAAGACAAAAGCTGTTGAGTTTAGAGGAGGGTCTGCATGCCAAATTGTCTGTGTCCATGTGTGTGTGCGTGCTGTGTGTCCCTCATCCACCTGGGGCGAGCAGCCATGCTGCAACTGAACAGCTGGGCCCTCTTCTGCTAAACCCGAAAAAAGACTAGCAGCAATTTGGCACTTGATGAATCCTAGGGAGAACACAAGTGAGGGTCTGTGCCCTAAATGACAACCTATTCCCTATAAAGTGCATTAAAAGTAGTGCACTACATAGGGAAGATGGTGCCATTGGGGACGCATACATTTCCCCCTCCATCTACGCCCTGATAGCATAATGCTCCTCCAGCTCTTCTGCACAATACAATATGATGTTTGAGTGTAATTGTGAAGAACAAACGGCTTTTAATAATTTGTGAACGTCCATTTGTTTTCTTTTGAGAGATGCGACCTTCCCGTAAATCTTCGGCTGCTTGGTACACAATGGCACACAAGGACGGGTCGGGAGCAAAGGGTATCTCTTCAACAGGCTTTCTGTAGACCTGTAATTATACATGCACTCATGCACGATCACACTCACACAAACACACACACGGTGCACGAACAGACTACTAACCAAGTGGAATAGCTTGAATTAATTACTTGACACTTGGCCTGTAGAGCCCGCAGCATCCCGGCCCCCCTTTCTTAGTGATGCCCTCACAAGACCGCTCCTAGCTCAGAGGTCAAGGGTCAGGCCTCAGAGAGAGGACTGTGTGTGTGTGTGTGTGTGTGTGTGTGTGTGTGTGTGTGTGTGTGTGTGTGTGTGTGTGTGTGTGTGTGTGTGTGTGTGTGTGTGTGTGTGTGTGTGTGTGTGTGTGTGCGCGCGCATGCGTTTGTGCATCTGTGCGTGTGTGAGTGCGTGAGGGGGTGGGGATAGGCACTATATGCAGTTGTTCTATTGGGGGAGGAGGAGGAAGAGGAGGAGGAGGAGGTAGACGAGGAGGAGAAGGAGGAACAAAGGACAGAGGTAAAGGGCCTTCTATTGTGTTTCTCTGTGGACAGAAGACAGTACAGCATCTGTCACAGAAGCCTTAGCCCTGCCACACTGGGGACAATAGAATGACCAACTGTCCATCTCTGAGGATGAAGTGGTGATGGCCTGTGGGTGCGGTTGTGGACAGAAGACAGTACAGCATCTGTCACAGAAGCCTTAGCCCTGCCACACTGGGGACAATAGAATGACCAACTGTCCATCTCTGAGGATGAAGTGGTGATGGCCTGTGGGTGTGGTTGTGGACAGAAGACAGTACAGCATCTGTCACAGAAGCCTTAGCCCTGCCACACTGGGGACAATAGAATTACCAACTGTCCATCTCTGAGGATGAAGTGGTGATGGCCTGTGGGTGCGGTTGTAGACAGAAGACAGTACAGCATCTGTCACAGAAGCCTTAGCCCTGCCACACTGGGGACAATAGAATGACCAACTGTCCATCTCTGAGGATGAAGTGGTGATGGCCTGTGGGTGCGGTTGTAGACAGAAGACAGTACAGCATCTGTCACAGAAGCCTTAGCCCTGCCACACTGGGGACAATAGAACAACCAACTGTCCATCTCTGAGGATGAAGTGGTGATGGCCTGTGGGTGCGGTTGTGGACAGAAGCTGTGTAGGATTCAATAGAACAGCCTCCATTTACTACGGTCTGTCTAAAGCCCCAAAGAGGAGCAAGCAGCTAGGGAACTACCCTGTCAATTAATACCAGGGCTCTATCCCAATTATCTCTTCTTTCTCCTTAAATGTTCACTCTTCACTTCCCTTCATGGATTTGAAAATAATTGACTGGTTTGGAAACTCCCTCTAGCCCATGAAAACATCAATTCATGCTTTTACATTTGTGGGAGTTGTGAACGAGTGCACACTTCAGGAAGAAGGAGAGATTATTGGGACGCAGCCCAGGCATGTGCAAAACAGGAGGTGGGAAGTAATGTCCCAAAAGCAGGGTCATAACAATGAAATGATAGACCCCAAAGGGCTAAGGCAAACATGGAACACAAGGCAAGAAAGACACACTGTACGGCTGACTAATATAACATATGCTAAGCACTTGCAGAGAGAGTGTTTGTTTCATATTGGTGTCAAATTGTCTGCCTTTGCAGCTTGGTTGCACTAATTAGATGGAATAAATTCTCAAAATCTCTCATCGAATTCACACAGTCATTGGGAGTTTTCCTTCTCCTTTGATGTCTCCCCACTCCACGGGAACGCCAGGAATACTGCACTCAGGAGAAACTCCCTCATCCCCCCTTCCCCCCATCCTTTCCTTTAACATATCATCCACATGAATATCTTCCGCCTCTGGGAAATATGGGAATTCTATCCTCTTCCCAACACATCTCTCCTCCATGCCGTATAACAACAGTATGTCCGTAGGTCTGCAGCACAGAGATATACTGTACATCTATATCTTGTCACTGAGAGAAAAATCAATGAGGAATATGACTATATCCCCATCCTTTTCTTTACGAATTAGGTTTGGTCCAGATACGCCTCCATAGTCTAATGTCACAATCTAACCTCTGTTCTTAACTAGCTCCCCAAACTGACAGCTAGATAGTGATACACACACAAACCCACACGGCCAGACAGATGTGCTGAGGTTGGAGAAAACAGTGCTGTTGTGTTGTACGTGAGGGGCAGAACAGGTCAGCAGGCAGACCCTGGAGACCTCATCAACATGCCACATTAACGCAGATCTCTCAACAACCTCAAAAAGAATAACACACTGTCGACTGCTACTCTACAGCAGACGGCCAATATAAAAACCTCCCCCATAGAAATCCATCGCATTTCTGAATGCTGCCACATCCATCCACACAAGCAAGCAAAACTAGCATCATATACAGACTGTTAACATACTGTGAAGGGACAGAACTCTCCAAACAATAGTACACTGTACACTGATATAATACGGGCCAATATGAAAAACATGCTGTGCATTTCAGCATTGTAACACAATTAATTAAAAAGGTAGTGAAGGCCAGCATGAAAAATCTCCTACTGAGAAATGCAGTGTATGTTGGTATTTTGACACATCCATCCAGACAAGCATTCTAAACTAGCATGCCGTCGTATGGTGCTAGTTTGTTAATAGACATGGTTGGTATCGAGATAGGTCCACCACCAAGCTGTTCCCTCCCTCCCTCACTTCCTTTTGTTATCCTTCATCTCCTACTCTGTCCTGTATGCCTTTAACAAGCATGGTGGAGATTTGTAAGTCGCTCTGGATAAGAGCGTCTGCTAAATGACTTAAATGTAAATGTAAATGAGAGGGTGAAGGGACTTTAAAAGCATGGTGGAGAGGGTGAAGGGACTTTAAAAGCATGGTGGAGAGGGTGAAGGGCCTTTAAAAAGCATGGTGGAGAGGGTGAAGGGACTTTAAAAGCATGGTGGAGAGGGTGAAGGGCCTTTAAAAAGCATGGTGGAGAGGGTGAAGGGCCTTTAACAAGCATGGTGGAGAGGGTGAAGGGCCTTTAACAAGCATGGTGGAGAGGGTGAAGGCACTTTAAAAGCATGGTGGAGAGGGTGAAGGGCCTTTAACAAGCATGGTGGAGAGGGTGAAGGGCCTTTAAAAATCATGGCAGAGAGGGTGAAGGGACTTTAACAAGCATGGTGGAGAGGGTGAAGGGACTTTAAAAAGCATGGTGGAGAGGGTGAAGGGCCTTTAACAAGCATGGTGGAGAGGGTGAAGGGACTTTAAAAGCATGGCGGAGAGGGTGAAGGGATTTTAAAAAGCATGGTGGAGAGGGTGAAGGGCCTTTAACAAGCATGGTGGAGAGGGTGAAGGGACTTTAACAAGCATGGCGGAGAGGGTGAAGGAGAGAGGCAAAAGATAGAGAGAAAAGGAAATAGGCAGAAAGAGAGAAAAGAGAATGGAAGGAAAAGAAAGCGAGAGGGGGACAATGGCATGGGATATCCGCAGGCCAGTGGGAAACAGCAAACAATAAGGTCATGAGTCAAAAATAAACATGTGGCTCAGATATGAAACACTCTGGTTATACCAACCGGTGGCATGATTAAGAGAAAGCAATTTTTTAAAGTCTGTCCCCCTCCTTGGGTTGTGCCGTGGAGATATTTGTGGGCTATACTCGGCCTTGTCTCAGGATGGTAAGTTGGTGGTTGAAGATATCCCTCTAGTGGTGTGGGAGCTGTGCTTTGGCAAGGTGGGTGGGGTTATATCCTTCACGTTTGGCCCTGTCCGGGGGTATCATCGGATGGGGCCACAGTGTCTCCTGACCCCTCCTGTCTCAGCCTCCCATATTTATGCTGCAGTAGTTTATGTGTCGAGGGTCAAGGGTCAGTTTGTTATATGTAATGCTATCGTGCATTACCACGCCACTCGGTCCTCTGTTGGTGGGTGTTTCTGTAACGGCAGATTTCCTCCTCTTCGTCTGAAGATCGGACCAAAATTCAGTGTGGTAAGTGTCCATATCGTTTATTATAAAACATAAACTGAACACTAAGAACTACAAAACAATAAATGTGAACATGAACGAAAACCAAACCGAAACAGTCCCGTGTGTTGACAAACACAGACACGGAAACAAACACCCACAAACCAACAGTGAAACCCAGGCTACCTAAGTAGGATTCTCAATCAGAGACAACTAACAACACCTGCCTCTGATTGAGAACCATACGAGGCCGAAACAGAAACCTAAACATAGTAACACAAAACATAGACTGCCCACCCCAACTCACACCCTGACCAGACTAAATAAAGACAAAACAAAGGAAAATTAAGGTCAGAACGTGACAAACTGACATTTACTCCTGAGGTGCTGACTTGCTGCACCCTCGACAACTACTGTAATTATTATTATTTGGCCATGCTGGTCATTTATGAACATTTGAACATCTTGGCCATGTTCAGTTATAAAGTTTTTCCTAGCCACCGTGCTTCTACACCTGCATTGCTTGCTGTTTGGGGTTTTAGGCTGGGTTTCTGTACAGCACTTTGAGATATCAGCTGATGTACGAAGGGCCTTATAAATAAATCAATTGATTACTTTCAGTAATGATCCCATACCATGTGGAGTCTCACTATACTGCAATGAGAGAGAGAGAGAGAGAGAGAGAGAGATAGAAGAGAGAGAGAGAGAGAGAGAGAGAGAGAGAGAGAGAGAGAGAGAGAGATAGAGAGAGATAGAGAGAGAGAGAGAGATCTCCAGGTGAGACAGCAGTGTAATACGACATTGATCTTTCCCAGTGTGTCCCAAAGACCCATCCTGTTCCACAGGGTCAGCATCCATCCATCCATCCATCCATCCATCCACCCCCTTCCCCAGTCACCCTTCTTATCCCACCCTTCCCCTTCTCTCCTTCCCCCTTCTCTGACCTCTTCCAATCCAAAATCATCCCCTCCCCATCCCCTGTTACTCCCCCTTCACCAACCCTTCACTCCCCCTTTACCCATTTCTCCCTGTTCTCTCCCTCCTCTCCCCCTCACTCATTAGCCCATGCATGAGTAATGCACCCCTCTCTGGCCATGTGCTGACATCTAATGTTGAGTGTGTTTTCAACTTCATGGTGAGAGAGTAGCACTGCCCAAAACAGCATGGACAACGCCTCTGCGCTGTCTGCTGTAACACTAGAGATACCTTACACGTTATAACACAGAG